>NC_056749.1:473641818-473726818 GCF_019279795.1 Protopterus annectens | reverse complement strand
CTGTGACCTATGACTGGCTTGTAACAGTGGCTCTGTGTGAAATTCTTCCCTGGACAAAGAGTATGCATTCTGTAGAGTTTAAAGGCTATATGTATTTTTTGAAGTACATTCCTCAGGCAAGTCAACCATGTAGCAGTAGTAGTAGTACTCCCTGTTGATTTTAAAACAGATAAGCTGATTAGGATCAAACAGTCTATCCTGTTGTAAAGGCTGCATTTTGTTCTGCTTATTAAAGGGGGCTGTGCTTGCAGCTGCTATTTGGCCATTTGTACACAAATTTACGCAAATGTTGTGCCATTTCGGGAAATCTCTGGAACACAGCTTACCATTTAATGTACCCTGAAACAAAGGCCCAAATATGATATGATATGATTATCCCTTTAAACTGCTAATATCTATGAACAGGTGATTTAAATATCAAAACTGTATTAAAACGGGGTTATTCAGGGACCCAGAAAGAGGAGAGTGAGATTAAATTATAATGAATGCCTTATATTAATAAAAAGAAAAATTGTGATAACTTTGCATGTTTGTCTCTCATTGTGGACACTTCTGCCATGTGTTCTGTACAACTGCAATTCAAAATAATTGTCTGCTTCTTTAAAGGGTCTTCCAGGGCAAGATGGACCTCCTGGTCTTCAGGGTATCCCAGGATGCAACGGATCAAAGGTAAAATCATTTTGTGGAGACAGGGTGAATGCATGCTTCTATTTGTGATGTCTCACTGCAGGATTACTGCACAGTGGCAATTTTTGTTGAACTCCTTTTAACTTCTGACAGTGATGAAATTCTGTCTACCACTTCTGCAGTTTAAGCTTGTCTTAGTCTGCTATTACTTGTTAAGGCTTGCCTTGTACTAGAGACATTCTGTGATGGAGCTGCAATATGTACAAGGTCACCACAAAACCAGTGATCAGTCTGCATTTAATGGTAGCATTTGAGATTAACTGTATTATAATGTATGTTAATGCTTTCTTAGACACTGAAATCTGCAAATGCTGATATCTTGTTGACTACTATCAAAAAATGTGTTTTTAACTTTCAGAAAGTCTTCAGTCATAATAATGTATTATCTGATTTTCTTTATTTTTGTTGTCTGGTTTAGTCCTATCAGGTCTAAAGCCAGTCTGTAAGGGTAGCCAAAGGTGGTATTTGTACTTTACAGTGAAGATATGGCCATATTATCAAGGTAATTCCATTACTTATGGAATGTCATCAGATCTTTAACATCATCCACCTGAGCCTGCACCAAGTAAGCTAGTTTCAAACATGTGATAAGGTCTTCTGCACAGCATGCCTAGTAAATTACCTGTGAGACTTTAAACATCATTATTAGCAATACAGACAAATGCAATATCAGTGAAAACCACCAGACTCCAAAAACCTTTAACATCATTATCTCTTGTAAAAGAAAACCAGTTAAGTGAAATGCAATTTACAGTTATTTCAGTTAATCAAACCAACAACACTATACATTACAGATAAATTGTATATGTTGCACTAACTCTTTGCTAAATTGCAACATTCAGCTCAGCCATTATATTCTGCCTGCATTTTTCCTCAAGCCTGCAAAATATTTGCATTTTTCTGTTTCAAAAGAAAGGAAATACCTCATAAGAAAACAGTGCTAACATAGTGCAAAATGTGCCAAAAAGCACTTTAGTAATAAATTGTGAAATGCAGTTACAGGCTATGGACACTAGAAAGTTTTGTACACAACAAAATGACAAAAGGAATACTTTCATCACTGGTATGACTCGATGTTTGAATTTCACCTACTTAGTGACAAACATTGCTCATTTCTTTCTTCTGTGTATATGATTTTGTAGTTATATGTTTGCTAGCTCAGACAATGAATGCTGATAATGTTTTAGACATAAACAGAACTATGTTCCACTTTGAAGAAATCTTCATATGCCTCAGTCAAAAGAGGAAAAAGAAGAAACTGAGAAATGCTTTAGGCACTTTATTGCTGTGTTGGCAAGTACATTGTTGTATCTCTAACAGCACAGTGCATGCTTATGGTATATAAATGCTTATGCAAGCCAACACTAAATGGAAAAAAAAAAAGTTTGTGTGGGATTTATGAAAAATGGATCAGACTTCAGCCACTCACAAGCTTTGAATCCATTACTCAAGTTTCTCCTCTTACCCATAATTCCCCATAAAGAGCAAGATACTTCAGATCTTGTTTGCCACTAAATTGCTATAGACATGGTTCTTGGTGCTCAGCTGTATTAGTGAGAGAGAAGTGAACTTTTTGGAGCTTGTTACTTTCATTACCTTTTGCTTTGAATAGAGATTTTTTGTCCTCCCTTAACCTAAAAAGAAAAAAAAGAGTGATACATAATTTATATATTTGGTCTTAGATTTTGTCTAGACTCTTTTTACTCTTGGACACCTGTTGGTTATCGGCCTTTCTTTATCAGCCTAGTGCTGTAATTCCTTTTTCATGTCTGTTTTAACAGGTTAGTGTATTTTTCCCTTTCAGGTAGATTTTCAGGTCTTGGTTTTCTCTGAGGCTGATATCTCCTAGACTGAGATCTCATATACTAAGGGAGAGATTTTTTTCATCGGATCTCTAGGCCTTCCTCCATTGATTTCTCTCTTTGCTCCATTATATTCTTCAGGAGTCTTCGTGAGGCTGATGATGACAGAATGATGAGGAAATTCCTCAGGACCCAGATCCAGCTGAGGGTCCTCCTAAATTTGTCCCCTGCCAGGACCAGGGAATTGATCACTTCTCTTCATCAGGTTATTGCTCCTTCCCCAATCCTTCCTGCTGATTCGGGGCCGTTGAATCGGTGTTCTCATTGGGGTATGTATTCATCGGATCTGAAGGCATGCTCTTCTTTGAATCCAACAGTGTCTTCAATCTGGTCAGCTCCAAACACTTTAGATCCTACTAAATCGTATAGCAGAGTTGTCAGCATTGGTTCAGGGGGAGATGGTTTGGAGCTAAGACAATCGGAGCCATTCCTTTCTCTTGAGGCTTTGGCATTAGCTCAACTTGAACATCAGCTTTGGGGATAGTCAGATGGTTCCTCAAGACCAGTCTTCTTTAGGGGCCTCGGTTCCTTCTGTAAGGGTCCCATGTTCCATCTTGGGCTCAGCCTCTGAGGTTTTTGAAAGAATGATTTCTCACTCAAGAGAGCAGACATCCCTTTCAAGCTCAGATACATATCCTCCAGCTGGATTTCCGTAGGTCCTGAGCCTGCTCATTTTATCCCATCAGGATAGCCAGCTTCCAAAAATCTTGATTCTGTTCTTTTTTAGGAACCCTCATTAGCTTCATAGTCCTCTCCGGAACATCCCACCAAAAAGGAGAATCAGAAACACAAGTGAAAAAGGAGGCATATTAATTCCCCACAAGAACTGCTCATTGAAGATGCTGATTTTGATGAAGGGGAACGGTCCCAAAGATCCCCTCTTCAGAATGTCTCACTCAGAGATTTTAGAATTACTCAGCTAAAAAGGGGGTGGTCCTCTGAAGCCCCTTCCCGAGAGGAATCATTGTTCCTTGAGGCTTTTGGAGCTAACCCATCTACTTCTTGGATGGTCCCTCCCAGAGACAAGATAGTGGACCTATCCCTCCCACAGACAAGATGGTGGACAATCTCAAAGTGGGAATAGAAGGAGCAAGATGTAGCCAAGCCAATCCAAGCAAGCACAACAAGTTTTTAGTGTCACAGAAAGACCATCCTTACTGGCAAAAGAGAGCTCCACTGTCCATCCCACCAAATAGGGAGACTTATGTGTTGGATGTATTCGGGAACTGAGTCTATGCATCAGCAGCTTTCACTATCAGGGCACTGAACCACCTGTCACATGTTACTTACTTCCCAAGAGATTTGATCGAACAGCTTTCCAAGTCTCTCTCAGAGACCCTGTCTGCTGAGCAGAAGAATCAATTAACACTTATTTGGCTGCCTCCAGTACTTATCTAATGTTTCAAAGCATCTTATTTCCAATGCCTTGGAAAGTGTTAACTGTTAGGAAGCAAGGTTGGATGAGATTTTTACGATTTTGCAGAACACTTCAAGATGTCCTTTGTTAATGCCCCCTATGATGGATTAACACTCTTTGATCCGAAAGTGAAGGATGAGTGAACAAGATGGTAAGACTTGTCTGCCATAGGAATCAAGTTTTCTATCCCCAGATGAGCTTTTCAAGAAACCAATAGGGCAGTAGAAACTTTGGTTCCATATGTTGCAGGGGCTCATTCCTAACACTTCCCGAGATATAGACCACCCTGCAGCAGAGGGGGGAAGTTTATTGATGGACATCATCCCTTGGGCAGAAGTGGTCCGCAGAACCAGTGCCCCTGAATGCTTACCTGACTGCTGCCCTGTGGAGGCAGTTTGGGAAGCCTGACCCTGTACCCATCAGCCTGGACATCCATCACTCAAGATATTGGGGTACAGAGGATAATAACGAGACTATTCCAATCTCATTCTTTATCCTTCTACAGCATCAAAGAAACCTCCTGATTTTCCACTTTCACAAAAAGGAACAACTGCTTCAAAGATAAGAAAGTTTCTAAAAAAAATTGAGTTATCCAAGAGGCCCTACCAGACAAGAAAGGATCCTGAATTTACTCAAAATTCTTTTTAGTGCCAAAAAAGAATGGGGACATAAGGTCAGTCTTGACCTAAGTCATCTAAACAGTTTGTGAAATAAAGGAAATTCCAGACGGTCACAGTACAGTCTACTCTTTCATTACTAAAGAAGGATGACTGGATGTGCTTGATGGACCTCTAGGATGCATAAGCCATCCAATTCCATCCTCAACCCCTTTTCCCATTTTGCACATGGGGTCGGGTGTCACTTCAGCAGTGACAATCATCTCGAGCTAAGGTTTATACCGCTAGCCCTACCATGGTAATTCATTCGTACCACTCACACACACACACACACACCTACGGGCAATTTAGTGTCTAATCCACCTACTGCATGTCTTTGGAATATGGGAGGAAACCGGAGGACCCAGATGAAACCCACGTGACTGCAGGGCGGACATGCAGACTCCACACAGAAGGCACCCCAGCTGAGAACTGAACCAGAGAACCTCTTGCTGTGAGGCGACACTGCTAACTCCTGCATGACCGCAGCCTCCCACATAAATATGGATAGATGATCCAGGGGATTTCTTTGCTTATGCTGGGAACTAGTCATTTCCAATTCAGAGCCATGCCCATTGTAGTGGTTGCAGCTCATTTCAGACAGCAACAGTTTTGGGTATTCCCTTATCTGGATAACTAGCTCATTACCGCCCCCTCCAGAGATCTACCTGTTTATGGCAGAGACTTCTTACTCCACCTTTATTCAGCTCTGGGCATCACAATGAATACAACAAAGTCCAGGCTTCTGCCTGCTCAGGAATTCATTGGAGCTGTTTTGCATACAAAACTTCAAATTGCCAAATTTTCTCAAGCCAGAATTTCAGTGACTCACAAGCAAGTTTGGCTGTGCTCTCATGACAGAATCCACCAACAATACTAAGTCTAAGTCTCCTACGTTCTACAGCAGCAGTGATCACTTTGATTCCTTCGGACAGATGTCATATGAGAGTTCTCCAGTGAACCTTGTTGGTCCAGTGGTCTATCAGAAATCAAACCATGTCATTTCAAGTGTCGCTCATGAATATCTGCAGTCTCATATGAGATGGTGGCTGGATTTACGAGTTGTGTCTCAGGAACCCCCATTTATAGGTTCCTAAGTGGTTACTGGGTTACTAACCCAAAGGTCTTTATAAGCCCAGCCATGTGTACCTAATTTAATACTAGAGAAACACAATATAAAGGATCTTGCCTAAACTCAAGATCTTAGTTAGCAGCGACTGCCATTATCTAGGAGGGTCATAGGTGAAATCCCTGGCACGAATTTATGGTTTCCCATCCAGTCATCCAGGCTAAGCTTAAACAGGGTCATACAGGATCTTTGTTTGATGTGAACTGCTAGCCTATTCCAGAGGAGTGGCAACCTCTGAGAGACATATAAGGTCCCTGGAGTGTGTGACACTTGTTCCATTTGACTTGCGGATGTGCAGCATTTTCATTAGGTTTGGATCTGAGATTGCTCTGTAAGCCAGGCACAAGTCTCTTAAGTAGTCTGTAGGCTAATGAGTACAGTGACAGTGATTTCAGTCTATCAGTGTATGAAATGTGCTGGAGACCCTGAATTTTCTTGATTAAAAATCTCTGAGATCTCTCAAGTTGCTGCAGGTGCCTGGTAAGGTACATACCAAAGGGAGCATTGTACTCAATTCTTGGCTTGATGAAGGTTGAGTACAGAGGTGTCATGACTTCTTTCACTCTTGAGGCAATGCCTTTGCTAATGAGGTGTGTGAGTTAGAATGCCTTCCTTACCATAGTAGACACATGGTCAAAGTTTAGGCTGCAGTCAACTTGTGTTCCCAGGTCTCTCACTACTGTGTTGTTACTTGGGGTATTATTATTTATGTGAGAGTATGCAGGGATATTGTTTTTATGTAGGGATGATAATGCATTTTTTGGCACTGAGTTTGAGTCCATGGCTTTGGCACCAATCACTGGTTTGTGTAAGTCCCTTGAAGCATGTTGACATCATTTGGGGATTTAGTGATTGCACCTAATCTGCAGTCATCCGCAAACTTAGTCAGCCACAGCCCCTCTCTTTTGGCCCAAACTTCTGAGAAGTATATTTCAAACAAAAGTGGGCACAGCACTGAGTCCTGTGGAACCCCACTGGTGACAGGTCTACTAGTTGAGGTAAAGTCCCCAACTTTGACTGAGTGTGATCTGATGATGAGCCTGTTAGCAACCTACCTGACGACATAAGGGTTGGTGTACAACTGGGAGAGGTTATCAGTGATGCCACATAACACCACATAACGCAAGCACTTAGGTCACTCCAAAGCAAATACAAATATGACTCAGTCATTGTACATGCTGGCATGAATTACCTGAGACGTACCTCCCTCGACTACATGAAAAGAGACATAGAGGAGCTCTCTGATCATGTAGCCCAGGCCGGTATGACCCTGACCTTGAGCAGCATCTTACCCTCACCTAGAATTATGTCACAGTATAAAGACAAAATGATTGATTTTAACAATTGGCTAAAATTTTGGTGTCATTCAAAGGGGATCCAGTGTCTGTCAGCCTGGGATGACATGCTCGACAAGCCACGTTGCTTCGCTAAGGACGGCTTGCACCTGTCACCCCTGGGCTTTCGGATATTGGCAAAGGCTCTTGCCACCCCCATAATGCCTTTTTTAGGCAAGGCTCAAAAGTCAAACCCACCTCCATAGACAGCACAAGGAACAAGAAACTAAGGGTAATGCTGCTAAACGCCAGAAGTCTTAACCTCAAGATGCACGCACTCGAAGCTCTCCTCAGTATGGATAACACTGATATCTGTGCAGTGACAGAAACCTGGTTCAAGACTCCAGAGAGCACCCCAGCACTACCAGGTTATACCTCATATCATTCTTTTCGGCCCCAAAATCCGGACTGAACCACAAAAGGAGGGGGAGTTTCCATATTTATCAAGGATATCCACACCTCCAGGTTAGTGGCATTGCACAAAGTATCGGAGACCATCCATGTGCAACTGACAGTGGGCAAGACTGCTTTTCAGTTTATAGCATCCTACAGACCACCCTCTCAAAGTCAGGAATCCCACTCGGCTTTCCTGAAAACATTGGAGAACATGAAGATCTCCCCGAACACCATTATATTGGGCAACTTCAACTACCCAAACATAGACTGGGAGCATTATTCAAGCCCCAGCACCTTAGCCCAAAGGTTCCTGGAATTTATAAACTCAAATGCTATGGAACAACTAGTCACCAGTCCCACAAGAGGGGAAAACATACTAGACCTGATCATTACCAACATGGGGGACTCTATGCTCCATACCAGAAGTATATCCCTCATTGGTAAGATCAGACCATAAATTAATTTCACTGGATATCCACATCCCGACCCCACCCCCAGCCCAGAAAACCACAGTGAAAAACTTCTCAAAAGCGAACTTCACACTTCTCAAAACCGAAGTGGAATCCTTCAAGGCCCCAGGACCAGTGGAAACTACGGCCCAAACTGCAGAATCCTATATAAACTCATTCTATGGACATCTCCAGGAATGCATGGATCATGCTATCCCAAACAAAATCAAGACCCAATCATCCAAAGGCAGGCGTCCAGTCTGGTGGACCCCAGCCATAAATAAACCGTACAACAGAAGGAGGAAGCTACTACATGATAGAGCAAAATCCCTAAAAGGGAAGGCATCTCTGATCAGTACTAGCAAAAAATTATGGTCCCTCATAAAATCCTCCAAGGCCAGCTTCGAGAGAGAAATTGCACAGGACACTAAAGACAATCATAAGGCTTTTTTCAGTTATGTTAGGAACCTGGGATGCAACTCCCAGACTTGTTCTGAGTTAATTCTAAATGACAAAAAATACACTGAACCCACAGACATCACCAATATCCTGGCAGACAGGTTCAGTGCAAACTTCTCCACCCCCTCCCCCCAAAAGAGCAAGTATCTATCCCGGCAGAGTGCAGCCTCCCAAACATCTCTGATGCTCAGGTGAAGGCCGCCCTCTCCAAAGCAAAAAACATTGCGTCCATGGGACCAGATGGCGTCCCGGGTTGCGTCCTACATGAACTCCAAGAAGAACTAATCCCTCAAGTAAAACTGCTGTAAAATCTCAGCCTCACTACAGGATATGTGCCCAAAGAATGGCATACAGCAACAGTGGTCCCACTCCACAAAGGTGGCACCTCTACGGACCCTATCGCCCCATAAGCCTGACTACCCTAGTCTGCAAGGCTATGGACAGGATCATCATGGAACTCATAAACAAAGACATTGGGGACCTACAGACACTAGATCCTACCCAATTTGGCTTTGTCAAGGGCAGATCCTGCCTATTGACCCTGGTCGACTTCTTCGAAACAGTCACCAAGGCCATAGATGAAGGGAAGGTAGTCCACACAGCCTATCTGGACCTCGCAAAGGCATTTGACACAATACCCCATTCGGGCATCATAGATAAGCTATCCAGCCTAAATATAAACCCCTATGTCACAAGATGGGTCGCAAACTGGCTCAAAGACAGAACCCACAGAGTCAGAGTTGCTGGAGCCATGTCAGACTTGAAACCGGTCACAAGTGGCGTTCCACAAGGTTCTGTCCTTGTTGGTACAGGCCAACGTGGGAGGACTATGGCTCACTAAGTTCACAGATGACTGCAAACTGGGTGCCATAATCGACTCTCCAGCTGACAAAAACATCCTTCAAAAAGGTCTCGCAGAGACGGATAACTGGTGCCAGAGCCATGGTCTAAAGCTAAATGCCAAAAAGTGTATAGTCATACCGCTTGGCAAAAACAATGTGCCCACAAATTACCACATAAGTGGTAACCCATTAAGTACAGAGAAAGTAATTAGGGATCTGGGGACCCAAGTTGATAGCAATCTCTCCTTTGACAACCACATTGCCAAAGTGGTTAGAAAGACCTTCTACATAGCCCACCTCATCATGAAAGGATTCACATCTAGATCAAGAGAGGTAATCGCGCCTCTGTATTCATCCCTCATCAGGCCCATCATAGAATACAATGCCCCCTTTCAGATGTACCTTACCCGACACCTGCAGCAATTAGAAAGACCCCAAAAGCACCTCACCAGGAGGATCAAGGGACTCAAACAGATGTCATATGCTGCTCGGTTAAAAAAACTCCAGCTCTACTCAGTTGCATACCGCCTACTTCGAGGCGATCTATGCCTGACATATAAAGCTATGTCCAACCCAGAATTAATGGACATGCTCCACCTCAGTAAATCTAAATCCCTTAGAGCCACGCGCTCGAGGGACTTGAACCTCAGCACAGAAATAAATAGAACATGCTGGAGGGACAGATTCATAACCCAAAGGCTCCCTTCGCTCTGGAATAGAATTCCAATTCATGTTAGGCAGAGCACCTCACTGACTCTCTTCAAGAAGAATCTTGATGAGTGGATGGGGGATTGTAGGTTTGTCCCAGGGATTACTTCCGTGTCACTATTAGACAGAGGCACAGTAAACTAAACTTTAAAAAGGGCACAGTATACTCAAATCAAGGGGTGGCGTAAGCCAAACACAATCGGGCTAGGCTTATAAATGCCCCAGGGCAGATAGCCTAGTATGAACCTATGAACCTATGCCCGAATGTGGGATTGTGCTGAAGGCCTTGGCTAAGTCAAGGTACACTGTATGCACAGATTTGCCTTTGTCTATGGCTCTAGTGATGTTTTTGAAGATGTCCAGCAGGTTTAACAGGCATGACCTGCCTTTGACAAAACTAAACTGTGTTGGATCAAGGGTTTGGAGATCAACTATGTCCTTATTTATAAGGTTCATGATGATTCATTCCATGGCTTTACAGATAAGGCTGGTTAAGCTTATGGGTCTGTAGTTCCCAAGGTCTATTGCTGTACCCTCTTTGTGAAGGGGGATGATGATTGCTGTTTTCCATTCAGCATGGACAAAACCAGTTGCCTATTATATTCTCGAAAGCAGACAGTGTCGAATCCGACATTGTTGACACGAGAATAGCGAAAGTGCAGAACATCGAACGGGTAAATGGAAATGTCCATAAGGGGAGATTTCTGTTTACTTAAATGTAGTGCAGTCTCAGAGTTGGTATATTTAAGTAGCGGGGGGTGCAGGGGTGCTTTCCCCCCTACCTACACCCTTTAGATTTTCTTATATATATTTTTTTTCTGAACATTCGGAATTTTAATGATTCAATCATTAAAGGTCGACCTTTAGTGATTCGAACCATTAAACTTTCGATGTTCTAATACAGACCCAACAAAACCAGTACTCGGGCTGTGGTTGAAGAGTACACCTATTGGAGTTGCTAACTCATGTTTTAGAAAGTTTAAAAATCAACCCGGGATGCCATCTGGTCCCATAGAGGCTATGTTTTTGGTGTTGGAGAGAGCATTAATGACTTGCTCTTCGGACATGCGAGGTGGGGGGAGATGCAGTGGGAATGCTTTGTAGAATGTTTCGAGGGAGCGGCGGGATGAAATTCTCGCCAAACCTGTCAGCTAATACTTTAGCTTTTTTCACAGATCAGTACATGTGATGCCATCCACATCTAGTTCAGCACACGTCTGAGTCCTACCTTTTAGGTTACGGATATAGCTGAAGAATGCCTTGTGGTTATTCTTAGCTATGGTTGCTATTTTTTTTTTCGAAGTTGCCCTTAGAGGATTTTACAAGTTGTCTTATTTATTTGTTCAAACAGAGGAGAGTGCTCTTCCAGTGTTGGGACCTCTCTTTTTTTTTTTCTTACACAGAAACCTCTTCCTCTTATTGTGTAACTTATTAATTCTAGATGTCCACCAGGGAGGCTTGTTTTTTTCGTGAGGATCTTGTTTTGACCCTATCAGGTACAGCTGTGTCAATACATTTGTATTTCTTCTACCTTTGTCTCAGGCCATGTGACCACAGATGCCAGCATGGGGGGGGGGGGGGCACATTTCTTAAAAAAGAGGCCAGTCATTTCATTATAATTTTAGAAATGAGAGCAGTCTTCCTTGCACTGCAGGAATTCCAGGACCCTCTCCCCTTGGATATGATATGTATCCAGATGGACATGTTGATAGTTTGGTACATCAACAAGCAGGGAGGTGCATGATACTACCACTTATGCAGAAAGGCCAGGTAAGTGTGGCAATGGGTGATGTCTTCTCATGGCTTTCTAATAGCAATACACATTCCAGGAAGTCCAGTGTTCTAGCTGACAGGATAAGCTGGTATGTCTTTCCTCAAGAGTGGTCCCTCAGTCCAGAAGTAGCAGATCAGATTTTTAGCTGATTGGGTTGACCTTGCTGTGATTTTTTTTTTGCATCCCCCTACAACAACAAACTCAGCAGATACTCTGCCCATATCTCCCAGAAGGGGAGTAAGTAAGGGATGATCTGATCCACAGTTGGCTCCATGGACTCCTATATGCCTTCCCCAACCTCTCTGATAGGTTCATAGTAGGCTAACTACCACAAGGGCCTTTTTAAGCCAAGCCATGATATCCCAAATCTCTGAAGAGTGCTGATACTCTCGATAAGTGTAAGTATGGGCCTGGGAGATGAACCATTTACAGGTTACCTGTTTGCATCAGAGACATAGGAGTCAAACCAGGGATGAATTTCCGGTTTCCCATCTAATTGTCCAAGTTGCACTTGAGTTGGATTAGGGAGGAACTCTGCTTCACATGGATGGGGAGCCTGTTCCATAGACGGGATAGTCTCTGGGATACATACCTATCTCTCAGGCAGGTCCTATTTATATCACAGGCAAGGTTTAAGTCATTAGAATGGGTAATTCTGGGACTGTTTGTTTTGTGGATATTCAGGAGGTCCATCAGAGTGGGGTCTGACAATGCCGTGTATGCCAGGCATAGATCTCCCCTCAAAAGCCTGTAGGAGACAGAATACAGGGATATGGCCCAGAAGTGATCTGCGTAGGACATATTACTTATGCCCTGTATTCTTTTAATGAGGAATATCTGTGGACGTTCCAACTGTTGGATATGCCTGGTCAGGTACATACCAAAGGGGGCATTGCACTCAATGATAGGTCTGATGAATGCCGAATACAGTGGAACAATGACTTCCTTGGACTTAGATGCCATACCTTTGTTTATAAGTTGCGCAACATAGAATGATTTCCTTACCACTGTAGACACATGATGATCAAAGGCTAGATTACTGTCTGTGTGTCCCCAAGTCCCTGACTACTGGGTCAACTGTAAGGGGTGTGTTGTCAATATGATAGTTACCAGGGATGGATGACTTCCCAAAAGATACTATTTATGCAGTTCTTGACATTTAGTCTATGACTCAGACACCAGTTGTTTGTCTGTGTCAGCCCCTCCTGGAGAACATTTGTGTCAGTGTGAGATTCAATGACAGCTCCTAATTTGCAATCATCTGCAAATTTAGTCTGCCAGAAACCACTGACATTGGCCTTGACTTCTGAGAAGTAAATGCCAAAAAGGAGCAGTCCAAGGACTTATACCAACAGAAAGTATTAGCTAGAAAGACACAGCAATTATCGATTCCAGATCTCCTGTCTCACCCTTAGGGATCACCTCACCTTGGCATTCAATCTCTCAGACTAAATGAATGAATCTGATGTCATTTTCATTCATTCCTCAACTGTGGGGTTCAGATCTGACTTGGCCGCTTTTTACAGCTTGTAGAACACTGAAAGCTCTTGAGCTCCTGTCTTTCCCATAATGCACTAGTCCCCTACCATACCTCGGATCTCATTTGCCGTTTTCGTGTTCAGATATTAGTTGCTGTTAGCTCTCAAGTTTAGCTAGTGTTTTTGAGTAATTCAAAGATTTATCTTGTATAACTTCTGTAGTTGTATATTTTGTCTGTTAAAACTTTCATATCCCTTTAACTTTATCCTTTCTTTCCCTTGATACACTTCTTAGTGTATTTTCTTTAATTACCATTTTTTGGTAATTCTTTCTGTTCTTCTACCTTTTAGGTAGTTTTCCCTTTTTTACCATTGTCAGTGTTCCTTCATAACTTATTTAAAGTTAAAAAAAAAAAAAACTTCTTTATCCTTTTTCTCATTTCTCTTTGACTATTCACATAGCAATATCGGAAAAACCTTTGGGTTTTAAAACATGTAAGACCTGTGGCCATAAGATCCCTTTGTCAGATGCACGAGTTATTTGTTTATTGCTTAGGCACAGCTCATTTAAACTTTGTATATGACATATGTAAGGGCTTTAATCCAAGGGCACCAACAAGCTGTGTCCACCGCAAAAAATGTTTAATAAGTTTCCACAGCAAACAGAGTAAAAAGTTAAACGCTGAAACACAACCAGTTTGTTTTCGTCAGACAACTTCTTCAGAAAATGCTGACAATGAAATCCCTCCTTATTTATACCCTCACTTGTTGCAGAAAATAAGTCATGTGATAATTAAAAATTGTAACCCCTTCCTAAAAACCAAAAAGAGTGTAAATGTAACATCCATTAAAATATTTTAAAATCTACATAAAAACCGTAAAAAGTTCCCCTAACATAATGAATAAATAAAAAAACATCATTATTCATCTCCATAAAACATATTATAAATAAATATTGTTAAAACAATAGACCATAAAATAGTATGTCATCTATAAAATATTTCCTACAATAAAGTCACAGTCATGACATGTTTGTCAAGATTACTAGTGGTGACTGGACAATAATTATCCGAATGGATAGTTGTAATCCTAACATCATTTTAGTGTGGGTTTCGCAACTTTGCTGCCCTTAGTTTCAAAATAGGGGCTAGGAAGACCATATCATTCAAACGTGGCCACTTATTGGCTTCCAACACCAATTGCCAGTACACCTCTCTGTATTCTAGGGTCTATATTATGTTATCGAAAACCCGTAACATCGAACACCACAACACCAACACACATAGCCCAAACCCCAAATACGTCAAACCCCCTGTTCCGCAAATTTGCAAATCACGAACCATCATAGTCGGCTAAAACCACCGCGTGCTACATACTACATACCCAAACATAATAAATAAAACACATACATACACAAACCAAACCCTACTTCTAACCCTACACTAAACCTTACATACATTACTATCTATGCACTTACCTTAACCCCCGCACCCTAACCCTAAGGTCCTTAACTATCGCACACTTACCCAACAGACATATACCCAAACAAAACAAGTAATCCACACACATACAGTTAACAAAACCCTAATTCTAACCCTACACTAAACCTTACATACATTACCTATCTATGCCTTAACCCCACCCTAACCCTAAGGTCTGTAACTATCATGCACTTACCTTAACCCCACCCTAACCCTAAGGTCCGTAACTATCATGCACTTACCTTGCAGAGCTATACCGCAAACAGGCCAACCATGACACTTCAACATTTCGTGTTTTGTACGTTTGCCATTACCATAGTTCGCGCTTTACATGTTGGTCTTCTGGTGTTCGATGTTACCGGGATTTGATAATGTAATACAGACTCGTATTCCAACATGGTCTCCCAGGAACCACCCCTCCCATCCATAACAACCTCATCCACTACAAAAAAGGTAAAAATAGCACCCTCACAACTCCGTATATGTTTATGTAATGCATTTTTGATATTACGTCTCCTAATATCGTTGGTCATCTTTCAGCTTTACCTATATAAAAAGCTTTGCATTTTCTGCACATTGCGATGCTGTCACAATTGTAACTTATTCAACTATTGTAAGGAACTTATTAAACTTTTTTTGCGGAGGATACGGCTTGTTGATGCTTCATTTCGTTTATTGGTTTTGGCTTGGGCACTTTATCCATTTGAACTTGTTTCTGCTTTAATCCAAGGGCCCTTACTGATTGGAAAAATAAACTAATATTAATTGGATTAATGCCATTGTGATCCTCTGATACAGCATCTGTGGCTAAAACCGCCAAGAAAGGTGATAAAAAGGAGGCTAAAAAGCATCCATAGGACTCATCAAGCTCTTCAGGTCTGAGTTCAAAGCTATCTTCTAAAATAACTAAATCATCAGATCCAATTACATTGGATCTGAAGACCAAAACCTCCGACTCAATTTCTTCGGATCCAAAGTCTAAGTCATCAGATTTGACTTCATCGGATCCAAAGAAGCACAAATATGGCTCTCCTTAGAACTGGTCTCCTCACACTCTGGATCCAATACCTTCCTGTCTCCCTTCACCTTTCATGGAGAGATGCCACCATTCTTCTTCCTCTTTTTGATCCTCCAGATGTTTGACCAAAGTAGATGTGGACAGGATGATGAGGAAGTTTCTGTCAATGCAAAGTCAAATGAGGGTACTCCTGGCTCCTGTTCCAATGGGTCCAAAGTCCTTCATAAGTACTACTCACCTATTTTGTCTCCTTTTCTAATCTGACCTTTGGTCTCAGAGCAGTTGGAACTGAAAATCCCAGATCCATCCATATCAGATCCAAAGTTTATTGTATCTTTTACTCCAGTACCATCTCTACGTGGACCGGCTCCAATGACTCTCAGAGCCTTAGCATCAGCACCAGATCTAAGATATTGGAGGCAACCCTGAGACTGTCAGAGTCTTCTCTACTACTCAAGCCTCAGCTCCAACCCCTGCTTCGAGCAGTTTGCCTTCAGGTTGGAAGGGATTTACAGTTCAGAAGCATGTCTTCTCAGAGCCATCAGTTTCTTTCTCCCCAAGGCATTCTGCTTTTGAGGTATTAGAATGAGTTTTCTCTGCTTCAATAGAAAGGATGCATCCACCTTCTTTGGCTCCCACTTCCCAGACCCAGTTGTCTTTGCGTCAGGAGCCTCAACTTCCTACTCAATGAGGAGAGCCAACTCAAAGTCTCCAGGATACCCATCAGGATATATTAATTTCTTTCAGTACTTTTCCGAAACACCCCAGGGAAGAAGTCCCTAGGAATACTGATTTCAATGAGGGGGAAAGGTCCCTAAGATCACTACCTGATGATATCTCATTTGGAAATGTATCAGAGATCCTCAAGCAAAAAGGGGTGGTGGTTCAGCCAATAACCCTTCCCAAGAGGAATCAGTATTCCTGGAAGCCTTTGGGGCTGGTCTGCCTACCTCCTGGGAGACTCCGACCATCAATGAGCTCATTGATTTGATCTCTTGATGGGCATGGAAGGAACCTGACTCTGTTGGGCCAATCTCCAAGAGACTGGACAGGATTCTGGCACCACTCAAGGACAGGGATTTTTGGATCAAGGGAGTACCAGTTGATACCATAGTCATATTGGCGGCCACAAAAAAAACAACTTACAGAACAAAGCTCCTCTGTGCATTCCCCTAAGAGGGAGTCTAGGGCACTGGGTCGATTTGGGAAGCATGTATACGTTTCTGCAACCGTTGTGTTTTGGTTGTTGAACTATTTGGCACACTTCGCCAGACTTCAGAGGGATTTGATTAAAGGAACTCACAAAATCCCTGTCCGGGATCATTACTTCTGAGGTAGAGAGCTCTATTGCCTCACAGCTGTCTGCCTTACAGTCCAGTTCAAATTCATCCATGAGGCTCATTTCTCATGCAGCTGAACGTACCTCAAGGAAAGCGTATTTAGGCATTTCCATTAGGAGGTATGCCTGTGTTCCTGTGTGGTTTTGTGGAGCCCTTCAAATCTTCTTTTGTCAGCGTTCCCTTTGGTGGAAGATATGTTTCACTGTTGCAGTCATCACACTTGGGTTATCTGCCTGCAGGTAGCTCTCAGTTGGCCTGAATACCAGAGTCTTAGTATTTCTTTGTCGGATGCTGTCAGGTCATCAGGGGTATAAAACAGGCAGCCGACGCCATTACATCAGTCTTTCTTGATGTGGATGAGCCCAAAGCAGAAGCATTTTGCAAGTGCCGGTCGGCTGCTACCTGAAATTTTCGTTTTTGAGTTTATAATCCTGAAGTCTTCAAAAGCTAAGTACCCCATTGGGGATCCTTTTTTCTTGCTCTAACTGATGTCAGAAAAAGTTAACAATTGTCTTGCCTGTGGAAAGCAAATACCTCACAGAAATTTTCATTCTTACTGCATCACCTGTTTAGGCCCAGACCACGACTTCCCTCGCTGTCAGTTTTGTGCCTTATTTAACACCCGAACCATTCGTCATTGGGCTATTTTTGTCGCTAAATTCTTTCGCTTTCGTTCTCTGTATTCTGAAATGGCTTCGATAAGCCATTCGACTACCTATCTTCTGAAAAAATGCAAAGATAAAAACAGAGACAGACCGCATAGGTCCAAAACTGCCAAAGATGCTTCTGTTAAGCTAGTCGCCAGTCCGCCGGTACTCAGTGAGAAGGTGCTGTGCTACAGGGAAAAACATTTTGCATACAGCAGACTCAAGCTTCTTTTTAGGAGGGATTGAAGCTGTAGGACCCTGCGCTGAAGACAGAGGAGCCAGAAGGCTGGGTTGGACTAATTTTCCACATGAATTATGGGCAAGGCTTTGGACACAAAAAAAGCCTAAAGAGACTTATGTAGCTTGAGTAACCCCCAAGCTAAAGAACAGCAAGAAATGGTACGTTTCCCAGAAACAATATAAATAATTCCACATGTTGGCAAGAAGATAGCTTGACTACAGGTGCACTTTCTAAACAATGACTAGGAAATTGCAAAGGGGAGGAGCGAGGGCTCAATGGTGCAGAAAGAGATTAAGATTAACTTTCTCACAAAAAATGCAAGAACTTCTTGTGTCTAGAAAAGAGGCATAATAGAAAAAGAACAATTATATTTACAAAAAGATTCAGAACAAAACTGAACTCAACCTTCCTCTTTACCTAGAGGAAAACAGTTTTTGTACTTACTTTCCTCACTTGCTTAGAGAAAAATAGCTTATACTCACTTTCCTCACTGTCTAGAGGAAAGTCGTTTTTTTATTCAGGCATGTTCAAGGGTCAGCTTCCAGTGTTCTCTCCTGTCTGTCTGATGAATCTGGGCATCTTGGGGCAATGTAGCAATGGCCTCATGTACATAGACAACTCTCTCCTCCTACCACCCAACACCAGAACTTGTGAGAGATGCACTTATTTAGCTAAACTGGAGGTAAAGATCTCTCCAACCAAAACTGAACTTGACAGTTAAGAGGAGAAGGTAAACACTTGCACCACACCACACCCATCACATAGTCCCACTAAACCTACACCACCAAAATCCACACACAGAAACACAAAAACATTCACGGAGGCTCTCAATAATAATCTGCTCAAGCAACAGAGACCTCCAAAGCAGAAACGCAAGCAACCTCCACCCCCAACACAACCCAAATAACACATAGCCCACAAACTCAGTGTGCCAATAAACCACAGCCCATAAGGTAAAACAACATACCCAACACACTAGTCATAGGTGACTCTATAGTCAGGCACACTGATGTCCCACTCACCAGGCTAAACAAGGAGAAGGTTACTGTCAGCTGCCTGTCGGGTGCCAGGATCCACCACATAACCCACGCACTCAGGTCACTCCACAACAAGTACAAATATGACTCTGTCATTGTCCATGTTGGTGTGAATGACCTGAGACATGCCTCCCTGGACTACATGAAAAGAGACATGGAAGAGCCCTCCGATCTTGTAGCCCAGGCAGGTTTGACCCTAGCCCTGAGTAGCATCCTGCTATTTCCCAGATTGATACCGCAGTACAAGAACAAAATGATTGACTTCAACAATTGGCTAAGCTTCTGGTGTCATTCTAAGGGGATCCAGTATATGTTTGCCTGGAATGACATGGTCGATAGACCACGATGCTTTGCCAGAGATGGCCTGCACCTGTCACCCCTGGGATTCCGGATACTGGCTAAGGGTCTTGCTGCCTCTATAGTGCCTTTTTTTGGCAAGGTTCAAATGACAAATTCACCACCATAACAGGAACAGGCAAGCAAAAACTGAGGATAATGCTACTCAGTGCTTGAAGTCTAAATCTCAAAATGCAGTCACTCGAGGCACTCCTGAAAATGGAGAACATCGATATCTATGCAGTGACTGAGACCTGGTTCAAGGCTCTAGAGAGCACCCCTGCTATTACCAGGCTGTAACTCATACCACACTTTTCGGCCATCTAACCTGGACCAGAACATCAAAGGCGGAGGTGTGTCCATATTCATTAAGGATATCCACACCTCTAGGCTAGTTGCGCTGCATAATGCATCAGAGGTTATCCAAGTGCAACTAACTCTGGGCAAAACTGCAGTCCAAATTGTAGCTTGCTACAGATCCCCCACCATGCCTGAGGATTCCCACTCCTCATTTCTTGATATACTGGAATATTTTAGGGTTCAACCAAGCACCCTAATAATGAGCGATTCCAACTACCCCACCATTGACTGGGAAAACTACTCATATACCAACTCCTCCACTCAACGCTTTCTGGAATTCATAAATTCCAATGCCCTGGATCAACTTATCCACACCCCCACCAGGGACAACAGTATCCTAGACTTAGTCATTACCAACAGGAGTGACCTGTGTTCCACACCTGAAGTCAACTCCTCATTGGTCAGAGCTGATCATAAGCTAATCACCCTAGACATCTGCTTCCCGCCCCCACCCACCATTAAGGAAACTATGGTAAAAAATTTCTCCAAAACCAACTTCATGCTTCTTAAGACAGAAGTGGTGAACTTCATGACACCCATGCAGATAGACAATACAGTTATGACTGCTGAATCCTACACAAATGCACTCTATAAGCACTTACACAAGTGCATGGATCGTGCTATCCCAAACAGAACCAAGATGCTGTTCTCCAAAAAAAGAAGCCAATCAGGTGGTCCTCTGCCATAAACAAACTCCATAACAGAAGGAAGAAACTGTTGCAAAAGAGAGTAAAATCCCATGAGTGGAGGAGCTCCCTGGTCAGCCTCAGTAAGAAGCTGAGATCCCTTATAAGGTCCTCCAAAGCTAGCTATGAAAACAAAATTGCCACCGATTCTAAGGACAACCACAAAGAATTCTATAGCTATGTCAAGAATCTCAATGGCAACACCCAACTCTGCTCTGAGTTACAGCACAATGGCACGAAAATTACAGACCCAACTGATATTGCCAACATCCTGGCAGATTCAGTGCTGACTTTACCCCCCTCTCACCCCCTAAAGGGCCCGTATCTATACAGGAAGAATGCAGAGTCCCTGTAATCACATCTATGCAGGTAAAAGCTGCACTCTCTAAAACCAAAAATACATCATCCATGGGACTGGACAACATCCCAGGCAGCATTTTACATGAACTTCAGAATGAACTGGCTGCCCACCTAAGCACCATATTCAATCATAGTCTCACGTCAGGCTTTCTGCCCACTGAATGGTGCACAGCAACAGTCATCCCACTCCACAAAGGGGGAGCCACCAATGATCCTGGGAGCTATCACCCTATTAGCCTGATGAGCCTGGTCTGCAAGGCCATGGGACATATCATCATGGAACTCATAAACAAAGACATTGGTAACCTCCAAACACTGGACCCCACCCAGTTCGGGTTTGTGAAAGGCAGATCATGCCTTCTGAACCTGATTGATGTCTTTGAGGCAGTCACCAAAGCCGTAGATGAGAGTAAGGTGGTTCACGCAGCCTATCTTGACCTCGCCAAGGCTTTCGACACCATCCACCATTCTGGAATTATAGCTAAACTCACTAAACTAGGTATAAATCCCTACATCACAAGATGGGTTGCCAACTGGTTCACTGACAGAACTCACATAGTAAAAGTTGCAGACTCCAAATCTGACTTCAGACCATTGACAAGTGGAGTACCACAGGGTTCAGTCCTGGGACCTCTCCTGTTTAGTATCTACTTCTCTGAAGTACAGGCTAACACAGAAGGCCTCTGGCTAACAAAGTTCGCAGATGACTGCAAACTAGGAGCCATAGTTGAGTCCCCAAATGATGTGGACATCCTACAGAAGGGCCTCACGAAACAGATGCCTGATGTCAGAGGCATGGCCTCAAGCTCAATGCCAAAAAGTGCAGTGTCATCCCCTTTGGTAAAAACTCTGCACCCATGAACTACCACATAAATGGCAGTCCACTTAACGCCGAATGTGTGATAAGAGACCTTGGGACCTAGGTGGACAGTAGTCTGTCCTTTGATAATCACATCGCCACAGTAGTCAGGAAATCCTTCTATGTGGCACACCTCATCACAAAAGGTTTCTCAGCCAGGAAAAAAGAGGTAATTGTTCCCCTCTACTTGATACTCATTAGACCAATTATAGAGTACAATGCCCCTTTTGGAATGCACCTCACAAGACATCTGCAGCAGTTGGAAAGGCCACAGAAGTAGCTCACAAAGAGGATTACTGGCCTCAAACAGATGCCCTACACTAACCGTCTCAAAAAAACTTCAGCTTTACTCTGTAGCATATCACCTACTCTGAGGAGATCTCTGCCTAACATATAAAGGTATGTTAAACCCAAAGCTGTTGGACATGCTACACCAAATGAAATCCCAATCACTCCAAGCTACATGCTCTAGGGACCTAAACCTTGTCACCACAATAAACAGGACATGCAGGAGGGATATATTCCTGTCCCAGAGACTACCTATACTCTGGAACAAGCTACCCATCTATGTCAAGCAAAGTTCCTCATTAGCACTCTTCAAGAAAAATCTTGATGAGTGGATGGGAAATAGGAAATACACCCTGGGGATTACTTCTTTGGCTCTGCTTGACAGGGGCACAGGAAATAAACTTTCTTGGGTGGCTTAAACTAGGGAACCTTGTGGGCTAGGCTTACTTAGGCCCTTGGACCGATAGCCTAGTACCTACCTATGAACATACATGGTCTTAGTCTATATTAAGTAGTGATTCTCTCATATCTCTACTTAACATTCTCCTCTCTAATTGTTGGTGACAATCCTTCATAAACCCTCCCTAGCAAGGGATAACCAAATCATGATGTTTTGAGTTTTATGTTATTCTTTATGGTAACCTCACATGGTCAACATCACACACAGTACCAACCTACTACTTTGTGATAACCATATAATGTTAAGTTGTCTATCTCGCCTTCATTCTTGCTGGATGGGTTCGGAGCCGAACCTCGGCTCCAACTCGGCCACTCTAAAAGCTCGAGAGCTAGTTCCACTGGCTCGAGGCTCCCCTATATCCCACAATGCTAGGTGGTAACTCCTCAGATCTCGTTTGCCGCTATAGCTATCGAGGTGCTCTTCAACCGGCTTGTCAGGTTAGTTATTTAAAACTAAGCTTTTGACAGAATTAGCCCCCTTTAAGTTACCTTTCTGTGTTAAAACTTATTTAGGTAGAGTTTCTTTCCACCCCCTTCCAAAAATTTTTCCCTTTTTTCCAAGAACTTCTAGAGTTCTTTCCTCAAACTTTTAGGCCCCGTCCCTCCCTTCCTAGTAGTTGGAGTGTCTGGGTTTTTTCTGAGGAAATTAGTTACTAAAATTAGTTTAAACTACTCTAATTTAGTTTAATTTAATCTAAAGGTAATCTGTGTGTGTGTGTGTGAACGTGTGTGATTACTTTCTCTTAGCAATGTCTAAGGAATCGAAGGTCTCAGGCTTTAAGAAGTGTGACTCGTGCTGTCAGAAGATGTCTCTGACAGACGGTCACACTTCTTGTGTATACTGCCTGGGACCTTTACACCTGCAGGACTCATGTGCTGTTTGCCATGGCTTCAGCCCTAGAGTCCTGCAGGAGCATAAAAATAAGCTCATTTTAAGGGGCTTATTGAAGCCTGAGGGTCCCCCGACTCAATCTTCGGGGAAACCCTCGAAGCCTACCAGACCTTCGGCTCCGATATCTGAGTCGTCCTCTGGGACTTCGAAGGCTGTTCGAACATCGTCTCTGGCTGGAGCTGATGATCCTCGAACTCATGTCTCTACTATTTCCTCGGCTCCAGCCGGAGCCGAGGTAGACACCGGTGAGTCGACTCCGATCAGATTGTCGGAACCGACCTCCAGGAAAAGGTCCCGGTCACCATCTATCGGCTCCGTTCATTCGGCTCCAGCATCACCATTGTTGTCTGAACGGAGCCATAGATCTCACTCCTCTAGATCGTCAAGACTATCAGATCATGATCTTCAGAGGGTAGTGAGTCGACTCCTTAAGTCCGAGGCACTGGCCCAGATGCTTCAGAGCCCGACTCAACAGTCGATGGCTAATCCCATCTCTCAGAATGTTCCTCCTCTGACTCTTTTGAGTTCGGAGCCGGGGCGGCTCGGACCCGAGACTGTGGCTGCGTCGGAACCGATACCATTGTCTTCGGTACCGTCATCTGCTCCGATATCTTCCTTGGAGGAATCTCGGCGCTGGACTTCCCTCGTCGGCTCCGAGGGGGCGAGTGGCATCGGACCCTTGTCCAACCCCGCTCTCCCTCTCGGAGCTTCGGCGCTAGTGAGTTCGGCTCCGACATCGGCTTCGGAGCCATCACTGTCGGTGCCGGGGGAGGTTTTCAGCTTTTTGGAGTGGAGACCTCTGGCTCTGCCTGACAGGGGTGCCTTCGAGGTCATGAGGAGCGTGTTAGAACCTGGTTCAACCCCACAGTCGGCTCCATCTGCCCCTCCCTCCACGGTGCCTCCGGTGATTTCTGCTCACTCCCTCATCCTGGATCGCAGAGAGCCAGCTCCTCAAGTATCCCCAGTGGAGATTTCCTCCTCTTCCGAGGCCTCTCTTGACCCGGTAGGAGAGCCTCCTAGGAAGAGGCAGTGCAAGAGGAAGCACATCGACTCCCCTGAGTCTGTCATTTCTGACACTGATTTAGAGGATTCTGAAGGTTCCCCTCGTTCCCCCTCTGAAGATGTCTCCTTTGCAGACATCCTCGAAATCTTAAAACAGAGGGGGGGAATTGGTCAGCCCTCAACCCTTCAGAGGATGAATCGGTGTATCTTGAGGCGTTTGGCTCTCGCCCTTCCACCTCCTGGGTGTCCCCTCCCTTTGACCCCCTCATGCAAGTGGTGGCAAAGAAGGCCTGGACGGCTCCTGACTCAGTGGAACCCACCCCCAGGAGACCATCAAAATTTATCACTGCTCCCAAGGACAAAGAATTTTTGACCAAAGGCGTCTCTGTGGATGCTATGGTGGTGGCTGCAGCCACCAAGAAGGAGCTAGCTGATCCTTCAGTGCCTGTCCATCCTCCTAACGAGGAATCCAGGACTATGGACAGGTACGGGAAGCGGATGTTCTCGTCAGCGACCTTTTCTATGCGCTCGCTGAATTACCTGTGTC
Organism: Protopterus annectens; assembly: GCF_019279795.1. Lineage (NCBI taxonomy): Eukaryota > Metazoa > Chordata > Ceratodontiformes > Protopteridae > Protopterus > Protopterus annectens. The sequence goes on along the minus strand of NC_056749.1, from coordinate 473,702,074 downwards.
ATTTCACTTGTCTCCAGAGAGATTTGCTCAAGGAAGCGAGAGAAATGTTAAAGGATCCAACAGCTGCAGGTTTTCAGGATAGGATGAACTCTCAGCTGGCCACCCTCAATTCAATAGTTAACTCCTCCATGCGCCTCCTTTCGTATGCGGTGGATGGAGCGAGCAAAGCGGCAGGTACGGGTGTAGCCCTACGTCGGCACACCTGGATGCAGCTATGTAATTTTGCGGACCCTTTCAAGGCATCCTTCACTAACTCCCCATTTGATGGATCATCCCTCTTTGGTCCTCAAGTGAAGGAAACCCTGACTAGGTGCGAGACTGAAGGCAAGACTCTGTCTGCCGTGGGAGTCCATTTTTCTACTCCTTCTAGGCCTTACCCCAAAGGCCAGAAGGGGGGAAAGATGTGGTTCCGCAAACAATCTCAGGGAGTTTTGCCTGACGCACAGAGTCAGTTCCCCTCTAGAGGCAGAGGGGGGAACAATAATAGTAGACGCCGCCCTAGAGGCAGAGGGGGCCTGCAGAATCAGGGCAGTCGAGAAACCTTTTCCGACAAGCCCTTTCAGCATCCCTGAGGTGTTGCCCGACTGTCCACCTTCGGAGGCAGTCGGGGGAAGATTATCTCTGTACCCAGAAGCCTGGCTATCCCTAACTCAAGACAAGTGGGTACAGTCTATCATTTCCGAAGGCTACAGAATCCCTTTCCTTCGCATTCCAAAGCAATCCAAAAAATCCCTTCCAGACGTTCCACCCAGTCAAAGGGAGCAAGCAGCGCTAGAAATTTCAAAGCTGCTTGCAAAAAGAGCCATTCAACCAGTTCCAGCAGACCAACAAGGATCCGGAATCTACTCCAAATTCTTTTTGGTTCCAAAGAAAACAGGGGACTGGAGACCCATTTTGGATCTCAGCAACTTGAACAAGTTTGTCAAGAAAACAAAGTTTCGGATGGTCACGCTACAGTCCATTCTACCCCTATTGGGGCGGGACAACTGGATGTGCTCTATAGATCTCCAGGATGCATACTACCATATCAAAATGTGCCGATGCTCCAGGAGATGCCTCCGCTTCAGGCTGGGAACCAGTCATTTCCAATTCAGGGCCCTGCCCTTTGGACTCACTACAGCCTCCCGAGTGTTTACCAAATGCATGGCAGTGGTCGCCTCTCATCTGAGATGACAAGGATTCCAAGTGTTTCCGTATTTAGACGACTGGCTCCTTACAGCCCCCACCAAGCATCTTCTGCTTCTTGCCAGAAACTACACCTTCCACACGTGTCAAACATTAGGCATTTCAATAAATTACGAAAAGTCTGTCTTGTCGCCCTGTCGTGTTATTACCTTCATAGGCGCAAATCTAGACACAGTCAACATGTCAGTCAGACTCACAGAGCAGAGAATAGCAGACATACACAGACAAGTCTCTCTTGTCTTGCAGAGCAGCAAGATCAAAGTCAGACTGATCCTGAAGGTCTTAGGGATAATGGCGGCTGCGATCCCTCTCCTACCTTTAGCCCGATTCCACATGAGAATCTTACAATGGATGCTCTTCACAAAATGGTCATACCAACAACTTCCAGTGTCCCATTCCATTACGATAACACAATCATGCAGGAATCATCTTTCTTGGTGGATCTCATCCCCCCAGCTCTTCCTAGGGAGACCCTTTGTCCCTCCCCCTCCAGTTGCTACACTGACAACGGACGCCTCCCTGATCGAGTGGGGGGGGCATTACCAGGGCAGGACAGTCCAAGGCATGTGGCAACCTTTCGAACGCCACTTGCACATAAATGTCCTAGAGATGAGAGCAGTGCTTCTAGCGTTGCAAGCCCTACAAGACTCTCTTCCCATGGGGACTATAGCAATTCAGGCAGACAATATGTCTGTAGTGTGGTACATCAACAAACAAGGCGGAACCAGATCCTACCCTCTATGTTGAGAGGCACTCAGACTGTGGCAATGGGTGATTTCTTCTCAGCGGTTTCTGTTAGCAACGCACATTCCCGGGAAGTTCAACAGGATTGCGGACAAATTGAGCAGAGCTATTCTCATGCCTCACGAGTTGTCTCTGAAGAATTCAGTGTTGGAGAAAGTTTTTCGAAAGTGGGGCTGGCCTTGCTGCGACCTTTTTGCTACTCCCCAAAACAGCAAGTGCGACGATTTTTTCACCCTCTTTCCTCAACCAGGCCATCCCAGCAGAGACGCTCTAGTCCACGATTGGCCCCAGGGACTTCTGTATGCTTTTCCTCCCTTCCCACTGATATCTCAACTGATACAGTAAGCCATCGCTCAGAAAGCTTCCATGAACCTCACAGCGTGGTTTCTCCAATTCCAACTTTAGCCAGGCTTCCTCTAATATCTCACTCAGTTTGAGATATTTTGATAGCCTCTCATAAATCGTCCACTCGGAAGATTTATCATAGTAAGTGGAAATGTTTTTCCTGTTGGGCGCATTCAAAGAATATAGATCCTTTCACTGCGTCCATTCAATCAGTTTTAGACTTTTTGGCCGAACTTTTTCACTCAGGTTCGTCTCCATCTACCATCAAAGTACAATTGGCAGCTATATCTAACTTTCATGTTGGAGTCTCAGAGTCCTCCATTATGTCTCACAAACTCTGCAAAGCTTTTTTAAAGGGAGTTTTTCTCCTCAAACCACCTATCAGGGATCCTCCTCCTCAATGGGATCTCAACTTGGTTCTGGCATCCTTAATTCTTCTCCCCTTTGAACCTGCGGCTTCATGCTCAATGAAGTTACTATCTTGGAAAACACTCTTTTTGGTAGTATTACTTCAGCCAGAAGAGTCTCTGAACTCCATGCTCTGTGTAGTTGATCCCCTTATCTTTTGTTTCATAAGGATAGGGTATCCTTACGTACTAACCCGTCCTTTTTGCCTAAGGTAGCTTCACCGGCAAATTTGATTCAAACCATTGATCTTCCTGTGTTTTTTCCTAACTATTCGAACAGATCAGAAAAAAAATTACATTGGTTAGACGTTCATCGCCAACTTAGGTACTATTTGGACAGGACCAAACAATTCAGGAAGTCTGATCAACTGTTTGTTTCCTATGCAGAAGGTAGAATGGGCCTTCCAATTTCTAAGGTATCTCTCTCTAGATAGCTTACTTCATTGATTACCATTGTGTATGAGATCAGACATCAACAGTTGCCAACCAAACCCAGGGCTCATTCAACTAGAGCCTTAGCCACATCTATAGCTTTCCAAGATAGACTGCCTATTGACTCGATTTGTTCTGCAGCTACTTGGGCTTCTCCCCATACTTTCATTTCTCATTATAAGTTGGACTTAGCCTCTAGGGATCGAGCCAGCTTTGGTTCCACTATACTCAAGAGTCTGTTCCATTAGGCCACCCGGGACAAGGTGCTAGGGACGCGGTCCCATCCAGCAAGAATGAAGGCGAGATAGACAACTTAACATTTAGAAGTTATGTACCTACCATAACGTTCCATGTTAGTTGTCTTCTCGCCTTCTTTCTTGCGTCCCACCCTCCTTCCCCCTAGCCTGGACAGACCTAGAGGAGTTTGTGTTGTGACCTTTTTATCCTTTCCATATAATGGAATTTTTCTAGCTGGGCCTAGCTTACAAACGAGATCTGAGGAGTTACCGCCTAGCATTGTGGGATATAGGGGAGCCTCGAGCCGGTGGAACTAGCTCTCGAGCTTTTAGAGTGGCCGAGTCAGAGCCGAGGTTCGGCTCTGAACCCATCCAGCAAGAAAGAAGGCGAGAAGAAGACAACTAACATGGAACGTTATGGTAGGTACATAACTTCTAATTAGGCATTGTAGAGTCTTGGACCTAATAGTAACTGCAAGGTTGGAATAATCTTAAACTGATTACTATAGTTATAATTGGCTTTACCCAATACTGGGAGGAAAGTGGATTTCCTAAGCAGGGTCAAGGATGAGCAATCTCGGGGTGATTATATTAATGTATAAAAGTTTTAATCTTGTGTATTAATATGGTTAAATAGAATTATGTTTATAAGTTACACATTTAAATTTATGAAATATTATATATCCTGTCTTTTTTTTAATAACCTAAACAGTGTAAGAAACTTCTCTGTGTGGAAGATTTTCAGTCCATATATTTCTAGTTAATCACTGTATATTAATCAGATCAGACAGTAGTAGTAGAAGTAGCGAACGTAAACCCGTCAAGTCAAAAAGTAATAATAGAAAATATATAATTCTACAGCATTACTAAGTATTCGAAAGTAATCCAAGCAAGGCAGGCCATCTGTTTCCAGTTGAAAATCTTTTATTAAGTACACAGACAAGCGATCCAAGTAAAACAAAAATAGAGTAATAATTTCCTCACAAGCTTTCTAAATATATATATACTTTTTATCAGGCATGGGAGTGGTTTATTGTGCTGTAAGACAAAGTGTTATTGGTACACATGTTAAATTCACATCCCTTCCCCCATCAGTGTGACATTCGAGCTGGTTCTGCCCTACCTAGTAGCTGTCATAATAATATATAGCCCTAATGTACTTTAATGGTACATCTTATTTAACCAAATTATTAAGTAGATTATTAAGTCTGTGATTTTATCCAAGGCAATATACTACATGGCTGGAAATATATCAACCTTAGTTCATTTTGTGATCAAAAATTATATATAAATATATGCATATACATTTTGCATGTAAAAATCAGTTTCTATTTTCATAACCTATTGTTAACAAAGATCGCTTTCGTCCTTCTAGATTTCTTCAGGTCTGTGTACAAGAACCCTAAAAACCTATATAATTGTATAATTAGTTAGTATTGTTATTACCATCATTTTGAATAAAGTGGAAAAAAGAGAACCAGAAAAAAAATTTAAAAATAAGACAAAATGTATGTATGATGATGGAAACAAAATATACACTTAAATATCAAATGATTAAAAATGGTATTTAAAACCAGTTTGTAGAAAAAAATAATAAAATAAAATAAAATACAATTAGTCATGTAAACAATGTGGCAATTTTCTAAGTTCCAGTGCACTTTTAATTGAACAGTGGTAGTTTAGTCCAGGCTTTCTAAAAGAGTTCAGCTTTAATTGCCACATGAGTTCATGTTTCTCCAGAATATTCGGGATGTCTCCTTCAAGATCACCCATGTCTATGTGGTCCAGGATCTGGAACTTAAAACCTGTGTGTCTTTTATGAAGAGAAAGGTGTTTGGCTAGTGCATTATTTTTACATCCAGAGCTGATTTCTGACAGATGACTAGAAATCCTTCGCTTGAGTTTATTTACAGTCTTGCCCACATAGATTGCATCACATTCATTGCACTGTGCCCTGTAAATTACTTTTTTAGTGTTACAGTCACCCCCTGCACTGTTTTTAATGATCTTCTTTAAATAAGGGCAATAAAAACTATCACCTTGCTGTATAAATATACAAAATGTACAATTAGTTTCACATCTTTTAGTGCTTTTCTCACGTGGTCTAGGTTTAAATTCAACAAAACTTCTAATATTCCTGGCCTTCCTATAAACAAATGATGGGGCTTCACCTAAGATGTTAATCAGAAAAGGGTTTCCTGTGACAATGTCCCAGTTTTCTTCAATAATATTTTTGATACTGTGATAATCCAAAGTGTATGTCAGGATGCAGCTATTTTTGCATTTGTTATTCTCTGTGGAATTACTTAACATTTTTCTACTGGGGAGGTTGAGTGAAGGTGCTTCAGTCCTTTTCAGTTATATAATGGGTTCCAGGATGTTTTTTTAACATCTGACTTTCATAGCCTCTCACTAGAAAATCATTCTCTAAGTTGTTCAGGTTTCTCAAAAATGGTTCCATCTCTGTGGTAATTCGAGCTAATAATTTTATATTTAATAACCTACCTTCTTCAAGCTCTTTCAATTAGGGAGTTTAGGTGGTTAGGCACAGAGTTAGTACTGAAAGAGCTGAGTGCTACCAACATGAGAGTAAATCCTCACATATGTACATCTAAGAAAAATTGGACTTACAATGACACTAAACAGTACACAGGAAAACTAGAAATACCTCTTAAAAATTTGAATTCTATGAGATGTGGACAATAGATTCATAGAACATGAAAGGTTTGCAAGATAACAGAAAGAAAAAAACTACTGATGCATTTACTACTTAAATCAGAGGCCAATGTTTGTTTCATACTGAAAACACACATGTTTAGAGAAGAATGGGATGGAGACACAGATGAGAAATGGGTACAATCTATTATAGCAGTGGGAGATGGCTCTAACACTAAAGGAGTGGTTATTATAATTAAAAAATGATAGAATATAAATCTGATAATAATGAAAGATGATGTGTTTTTACAACCCAAAACCCTCTACGGAAAAAACATATCCTTTTCTTAAATGTATATGGTCCATGTACGAGACAGCAGGACTTCATTTTGGAAATCTATAATATTTTATGTTAAGTTCCCAAACCATCACTATATAATCGGTGGAGACTGGAATGCAGTCATAGACCCAGTTCCGGACTGCACCAGTAACTCAGACTCATAACTTCCAAGCGTCACTCTCTCTAGGTGAATTAATGACAGACCTAAACCTTATAGACCCTATCTCTTTCAGTGACAATCTCCAAAAGGATAACATATACACATATTTTTCTAAATGTCACAATTCCGGTCAAGACTAGACTTTTCTTAATCTCAGAATTTCTGGTAAGAGGAGAAATAAAATTCTCTTCTGAGCCCAGGTTCCTATCAGACCATGCCAAAATCACTTTAAAAGTAAACCTCACAGGCAAATCATCAAGCAGAATTAATAGTTGTAACTGGACCCTGAACAACAATCTATTATATAAGAGAGAAGTGGTTCAGGAGATTTCTGATAGTCTAGTGAAATTTCAAGAAAACCTAGAATCCATTAACATTCCATATGATATTAAATGGGGTGCCTACAAAGTGAAACTTAGAGGGATACTAATCCAAAAAGCCCCTTACTTCAAATAAACTGGGAAAAGAAAAAGAAGACAGTTAATCTCTAAACTTAAGAAGCTAGAAAGGAAATATCAGATGGGTCCAACCCCCAATTTAGAAAACCTGATTAATAACATTCAAAGAGAATTACTAGAACTGCACCAACACAATTTTTCCAAGAACTAAGACATATAGCCAAATATTCAGAATGGGTGCAATTCCATCTAGAGCCTTAGCGAGAATAATTGAAAATAAACAAGAGGCCTATAGAATCACCCTTCTTCAATATCAAAATAAAATTTATAAATCAGATTCAGAGATTATAAAACTATTCCATCACTTATATACTGAATTATATGGAATGAACACTGACCAAATTTCTAGTCTTCAAATTGAGAACTTCCTTAAAAATCTTAAATTTTCCAAATTGAATGAGGATCAATTAATGTCTCTCACTACCCCACTCAACCAACAAGTAATATTAGATGTCATTGGAAACCTTAAATTAGGTAAGGCTCCAGGTCTGGATGGTTACACTCCAAACTTCTATAAAACCTTTAACTTTAAACTGTCATATATTCTCCTAAAAGTCTATAAATACATTAAATTAGAAGGTATAACAGACCTCTGTTGGAACAATTCCAAAACTATCTTTATTCCAAAAAATAATCTTGACAATACCAACCCACATAATTACAGACCTATCTCATTTATTAACGTTGATATTAAAATCCTCTCCTGTCTCCTAACAGAAAGACTCAAAAAAGAAATGCCTTTCTTAATATCCCCCGAACAAGCTGGTTTCCTGTGCAACAGACACACGTGGGATAATACTTTAAGCTTAGACTCCATGATTCAACTTACCAAAAATGATAGAAACACGATATATGCTCTGAAGTTAGATGCTTGTAAAGCATTTGATAGGGTTAACTGGAAATTTTTATTTTCATCTTTATCTCATTTCAACATCCCAAAAGAATTTTCTGACATGATAAAAATGTTATACAATGACTCACATACATACCTCTGTATTAAGAAAAGGCTATCCAGCCCAATTAAGATTTCTAATGGAACAAGGCAAGGATGCCCCCTCTCCCCACACCTTTTCAATTTATTCATAGAGCTGTTTTTCGTATATATCTCACAAAAAAAAACTTTCACTCAATTCCTAGAGTCTTGATCACTAAAGTATCGATATCAGCATTTGCAGAAGATTTGAACATCTACTTTGAACACCCCAAAACCAATTTAAAGAAAATAACTGCATCAATAAATGACTTCTCGAATATATCAGACTATAAAGTGAACCAAAGGAAATCCCATATCTTTCCCATTAATCCATTAAATCACAAAGTATATTACTTCCCAGAAACTCCCTTCAAAACAGTCTACTCCTTTAAATACCTTGGGATTTGTTATGAACTCAACCAGGCCTCCATGTTACAGAATAATTTGCATAAGCATGGTCAAACATTATGCAGGACCTCCATAGATGACAACAGCTGAAACTGTCTGTGATGTCCAAAGCAGCAATAGTTAAAATTAACGTACTACCAAAATTACTATATCACTTCAGTGCATCAGACCTTATTATTCAAACAGCCTCTTTCACAAAATGAACAATGAATTCGCCAGATTTATTTGGTTTCCTAAATCAGTTAGGATAAACTATTTAAAACTGATATACCCCAAGTAAAAAGGGGGGTCTCAGCCTACCTCTATTACAAGATTATATGTGCCAACAGATTTACTATAATCTGAAACTTCTGCCCTGACAAGGATAGATGGTCCCCCTACTGGGTTAGAATTTGGCATCAGCACGTGATCGGAAATAACATTAACCTGAAAGCCCTCCCCTTTATAACTCCTTTAAATCTTAGAAATATTAAACTAAATAATATCTTAAAACATAAGATTAAAATAATTCAGGAGTTGATAAAATCTATAAAAATAGAAAAGTTCTTTCCTCTCTTTCAGCCAATCCACTTGAACCCAAATATTAGGATTAACAAACTGATAAATCTCATGGAATATCCCCTAATCAAAGACTGTTTGATTTGGGATATATATAAAAACATAAAGATAAAAAGCTACATGACCTATGTACACCATTGAAAGTATTCTGACGAAGTTGTGTTACAAGCTTATGAAAGCGCTCAGTCTGTTTGTTACTGGTGAATAAAGTGGTATTGGTGGAATTTTCCCTCTTTTTGCTGCTTTTTTCAGAGAGTTTGTTTTATTTGTTGGCTACTGGTTGGTGTCTAGCGTTGAAAGTAAACAACAAATATACCATTATTCTACGTCAAATAAGAGAGGTCACATCAACATTAACCAAAGACATACCTTCTATTGAACAGGATATCAATAGACTAATGGAAATCATGGCAAGCCTATCTAGCAAGGCAAAAATGCCCTCCAATACCTATAAACTGATAAATCTCATTAAACATACTCCCGTTTGTCTATATTCCAAGTACTGGGATCAACATGGAACCACACTCACAGAAGAACAAAAACTCAAAGTTATCAAATCTACCATTAAACTATCTCCCTTTAAAAAACTCATCTATATGCAACTAATGATCAATAACAACACCTATTATACACCCTTTGTCCTTTAATACATTTGATCCTAAAATCTCCACATCCTGTACATGTTGCTCATATTCACAGGCTGACCTTATACATGTGCTATGGTTTTGCAAATATAGCCACAAATGTTGGTGCTCTCCTAAAGTATGCTTAGAATAAAATAGGTTACCAGAAGTTGACCTTATCCTGAGAACTTGCTGTTCTCCACATCACTGACCTCAAATTATCTAAGTTAAAGCACCACTTTCTAATTACCCTCTGCTCACTAGTTAAGTTATATATAACTAAAAATTGGTTAGACCGCACCAAATTTTGTCCGAGTGGATTTCAGAATATGGCTTTTAAATATATCTCCTCTCAAAAACTTATTATAAGAAACACAAATAAACGAGTCTACTACCAGAAATTTTGGAAACTTCTACTTGACTACGTCTTAAGTGATTAGCAAAGAGTCAGTAACTGAGGGAACTGTCACATGTTGTTTGGTTACAAGATGTCTAAACAGTCCATACATTAAATTTCCAGGTTTACTCTTCCACACATGATATTATATATTATATATACAATGTACTGATGTACTAATACTTAGCCTTGTGGTCTTTTCATTCTTTTTCTCATATGCTGTAGTAGCACACTTGTAGATATTGTATATAGTTTTTAGTCTTAGAAGCTTGTTTTTGTACACCTAAGGGTTCTGTTGCATTCTTATGTGTAATTATTACTGCCACAGCCAACTGTCTGCTTATACCCGAATTGCTTCTGCTACTCAAAAACAATAAAAAAATTTTATTTGAAAAAAAAAAGATCCCCTATGGACTTTGGGATAGGGAGTAACAGGACTGCCACCAAATGTGATGGTAAGGTGATACCACTGTTACACCCACATGGCAGAATGCTGCTCTCTTACATAGCTAGCACTGATGGGTCTTTTATCCCACAACTGCCAGTTAAGTGTGAAATAACCAGAAAGTACACACAAGTTGATTTCAGCAATTAATTCACAAAATGCAAGTCCAGTCTCAACATCATGAAGGAAATATGCACTGCTGTCCTGGGCATGGATATCCAGCATCCACACCCTGACTGAATTGCACAAAGGCCACTTACAGAGCTGTGTTTTTGGTCAAGCACCACCAGGATTTTTTTTCACCACTTTGTATGTTAGCTTGCATCTTCCAGCACTCCATTGTCCATGGTAACTGCCATCCACATAAATTGTTATTGTCCTGCATAAACACACACACACAATTCCCAGGGAGGACTTACTGAATTCTACAGTTGCCCACAGCCTTCTATCTGCTTTGATAGTACTACTGCCTCCACACTGGATTAGGGCCAGAGACACTCAAGTTACTTGCTGTTCTTAAATTAAGCCAGATATGAAATCATTCCATTAATGTTTGTGTTAGTAGTAGGCCTAAGTGGTCTAGTGGGAGACTTCTGTCATGCAGCTTTTTAACAAACAATATAAACAGTGATTTCCCCTCTTCTCAAATAAATAACAGTGTATAAATGTAATAATTAAAAGAAATACCAGTCACAAGAGTTTAAAGGTTAATAAAATAACTTTAGTTAATTAATAAAGGAAACAGTGCAAATGCAGAGTGAAATATACATAGGTTAGCAACACATGAGGAATTAAAAAGGCAATAAAAACAGAATGTGTACAGAAAAACCCAACTCTGCAGATGCCCAAGTACCATGAATAACTCTGGCTTCAGAAATACTAACCCTAACTATGATAATGTAGATTAACTGATAAATAATCTTCAGATAGATACCATTTCCAGTTGGATACACCACATAGACAAGTCAAGATAGCATCATCATTTTGTCTTCTCCCATAGCATCTTTAGTACAGAGTTCTATACATTGTTTTTTCCCCAGCCATCAGTGGTCATCATACGACATCACTCTCCTGATACTGGGGAAAACAAGTGGGGATACCAGTTATTTACTTGTCATAGCAATCTCGTTTCAGGAACAATATCTTAATCAAATCATTTCTGTGATAATAGGAATTTCTTTTATGTTTTCATTTCTGTTTCCTTCCCTTGACTTCACTCTAGTGTCTTACTGATATTCAAATGATTAAGTCCATTAGAGATTATGATAATTACATCTATGAAGAGACAGATAGTAGTTTTTCAACTTTGTTTCTTAAATTCACAGGAGAATATAGCAAGTATGGAGATCCAATACACTTCAGAAGACAATCCCTTATTTTCATTTTAAAAAATAACTGTCACAATTTCCTCAGCCATGAGATCAGTACTCTTAATTGCAGATGAGCAAGAGAGAAGAGAGAGAAAAAAGTAAATTACATGTTTAACTGTACATGTTTGCCCGGCATTACCTCTGGCTTACAGGCTTTATCCTGTAAGCACATTATGTGTACCATTAATATGTTAATATACATCTTGGTGACAACATAGTAGACTTTATTCTAAATTCTGACTGATCCCACCAAATGGAACATGCACTGTTATAGCTTAGTGGTATATCCCCCTACTATGTAATATACATCATTACTGGTTCTTAGGATCCCTTCCCCCCACCTGTCATGTAATGCTCTTTATCTACTGTACCATCTGACCTATACAATACACCCAGCTGTGGAGGGTCTAGCCGTTCCAAAGACACCTCCCTGTTTGCATAATTTTAGTTTGATGCTCATTGTTTTGGGCTAACTTCTCTCGTTTCCCCTATACATAAACATTCTGTTCAGTAGCCTCTAATATCACTGACGCACTTTTTCCTTTTCCTTGCTGCATTGCTCTGTTGTATTACATGTACAACGGTATAAATATATGCTGTTTTTTGCAATGATTTCACATGAAATATGCATACTACTGTGTTGCCATGGTACCAGATGCAAAGAGTACCTTGGCAGCATGCAAAGCATGCTGAGATGCCTTCCTCCAGACAGTACAGATGTACTGAAAATGTACACACAGATATGACAGCATCCTTTTGTACACTACGTACTAAATATACAAAAATGAAGGGTGCTACACAGAAGCCCCTTAGCTGTTTGGGTTATAATATTTAATTGTCTGCCATATAATGGAGTCATCCTACCACTATGGAGGATCTTTTTGATTATGAACCCAGTGGTGACACAGTATATCATAAAGACTGAATAGTGTTGCACTCTATTAGAAATATGCAGAATGCTATACTAAGCAGAGTGACATTTATCTGTCACACTGTAACATCCCCAAAAGTGTGGTGCAAAGGACTTATGTTGATTTGCACCAAGTAATTGTTTTTGTTTCCTCACCTTTGAACACCAGTGTTATTTTTAACTGCACATTGTCATCTCATTTTGGTAACTGCTGATGTTATGTGATCCTATCTCGCCTACATTCTGACTGATGGGTTCGGAGCTGATCCCTCGGCTCCGACTCGGCACGCTTATGCTATATAGCGAGGCCTCTAATTTGCTGAGCTATCTTTATCCCAGGATGCACCACCACTAATCCCCCAGATCTCGTTTGCTGCTTACAGAGCTTGGACATGGTCTCAACATTGGCTGGGCTAAGTACTATATATTAGGCTTTTTTCCTGTCAGTATTTGCTTCATTTAAACCCAAAAGCTGTTTTAACGGCTATTCTTTGTGTATGAGTGTTTTTCTAAAGTTTGGTTAAAAATTTCATATTTTTTCCTGTCAGAGAAGGTTCCGTTTAAGTTAGAGGGGCCTTCACCTGTGGTTACTACTACTTTAGTGGTTGTGTGTGGGTCAAGTACCCGTTTAAGTTAGAGGGTCTTGACCCTCCCTTTTTCCCTTTCTCTTTCTGACAGTTTTGTGTAAAATAAAAAAAAAAAAAAAAAAGTTCGTTAGTTTAAATACTGACACTGAGTTTGTGGTTTTCATATTCTGTTCCTGTGTTTAACCCTTTAGTGTTTACTGTAGTTAATCTGTTTTTTGTAGGATTATGTCTAAAGAGCATAAACCCTCCGGGTTTAAAAAGTGCACGAGGTGTGGCTTCAAAATGTCCATAACAGACGACTACTCCTCGTGCGTCTATTGTCTTGGCGCTAAACATCTGCAGGAATCGTGCAGTGTATGCCATGCGTTTTCCTCCAGAGTCCTCCAGGAGAGGAAAAACAAATTAATTCTTAAAGGATTAATCAAGCCTTCCTTCGAGGAGGCTTTATCTTCCTCTCCATCTCTTTCTAAAAAGAGAAAAGCGCCAGCTCCGACCAGTCAGTCGGAACCGACGGCTAAGAAAACTAAGCAGACTTCTCCATCGGCTCCACGGACTTCAGAGCCGAGGTCGGAACGGTCTGCCTCGATGCCTCCAGCCTTGACCCCTCTGGTTTCGGAGCCGAGGTCTGGGGCATCGAGAGGCGGGTCACCCTCATCGGCTCCACTGATACTGGAGCCGATAAGGGTCATCGGCTCAGACTCTTCCCCCTCGGAGCCGAAGTCCTTATCGGCACCGAGGGAAATTTCCTTGAAATTGTTGAATCATTTCGGAGCCGGTCCCCGAGCCCTTTGGAGCTGATGGAGAAATCGGTTCGGGCCCGATCGGTATCCTCGAGATCATCCAAGATGTTTGATTCGGACATCGACAGGGTGCTCCTTTGACTCTTCCAGTCTCCGGTGTTCCAAAAGATGGTTTCGGCTCCAGCTCATTTGGCTTCGGAGCCGATGGTCCACTCCCCTATTGTTCTTCCTCCTCCAACAGCTTCGGCACCATTGGAGCAGGTGCTGGTGGAACCAGTGGAGATGTTAGGGTCAGGCCCGACCCTGGCACCGACTCCGGCTCTTGGGTCGGAGTTCAGTGCACGGACTTCTTCCTTCGGCCCTGGGGGGGAGGCTTCGGGATTGATGCTTTCGGTCCCAAGTCTCCCTCTTGGTGCGTCGGCGGCGGGAGTACCGTCCACTGTCGTAGCCACGGAGGGGGGACCCTCCCAGGATTCTGGTGGTCCCGCCTTCAGGGCTATGAGGAGCGCTTTAGCCAAATCTTCATTGGCTACCTCCACAGTTTCCCCAGTTCCTTCCCTACATTTGGTGACTGGGTCGTTGGCAGTCCCCCTGTCTGTAGACAGCGGAGCCCCTGGGCCTCAGGTTACCCCTGCTGGGGTTTCTCCCCCTCCTGGAGGTCCTTCTGAAGCCTCTTTGGAAGAACCTCCCAGGAAGAGAACGTGCAAGAGGAAGCACGTTGACTCCCCTGACGAGTCTTTGACATCTGACACTGATCTCGATGATGCAGAGGGGTCCCCCAAGTCGTCCTCGGATGATGTCTCCTTTGCGGACATCCTAGAAGCCCTAAAACAACGAGGCGGCTGGCAGTCCAAACCTCCCTCTGCTGATGAGTCGGTGTTCCTGAAGGCCTTTGGGGCTCAGCCCTCCACCTCCTGGGTGTCTCCACCCTTCGACGAGCTCTTGGATTTGATCTGTCGAAGGGCGTGGGAACACCCAGACTCTGTGGAACCGGTGCCCGCTCATCCAAACAAATTTCTCTCGGCGCCCCCGGACAGAGAGTTCCTTACAAAAGGTGTGGCTGTGGATGCTATGGTGGTGGCATCTGCTACCCAGCAAGATGTAGCAGAGGCTTCTACGTCCGTCCATCCTCCTAATAAGGAGTCTAGGAGCATGGATCGGTATGGTAAGCGCACCCTTAGTTCAGCGGCCTTTACTCTGAGGTCCTTGAACTACCTGACGCACTTCACGAGATTTCAGAGGGATCTGATTAAGGAGCTATCCGATACCCTCTTAGGTAACCTGCCTGAGGAGCTGGCCCAGACGGTTGGATCTCAGCTGGCTACAATGTCGTCCATTTCGAACTCGTCCATGAGGCTCATTTCGTATGCGGCCGAAGAGGCGAGTAGAGCGGCGGGTACAGGCATTGCTCTACGGAGACAAGCCTGGCTCCGCCTGTGTCATTTCGCGGAGGCCTTTAAGTCTTCATTTGCCGACGCTTCCTTTGATGGGTCCTCCCTGTTTGGACCCAAGGTAAAAGACACACTTACCCGCTGTGAACAGGAGGGTAAGACTCTGACTGCCGTAGGGGCACAATTTTCCACTCCCTTTCGGCCTTATCCCAAGGCTAAAAGAGGAGGGAAAATGTGGTTCTGTAGATCTCAGAAGTCTTACCCCTCTCAGCAGGAAGGTTCCCCCTCCAGAAGTAGAGGAGGGGGAAATTCATCTGGAAGATGCCGTCCCAGAGGCGGCAGAGGCCCTCGCAACACTGGAGACCGCGAGTCCTTTCGTGGCTCTTCAGCC
Source organism: Protopterus annectens (assembly GCF_019279795.1). Lineage (NCBI taxonomy): Eukaryota > Metazoa > Chordata > Ceratodontiformes > Protopteridae > Protopterus > Protopterus annectens. The sequence continues at coordinate 473,686,319 of NC_056749.1, read as the reverse complement.
TTTCATAGTCCCTGAGGGATTGCCCAGCTGTGCTGCTCCGGAGCCAGTCAGGGGACGTTTTTCGAAGCACCTGAAGGCCTGGGAAGGGATCACTCAGGACCGTTGGGTGCTTCGGATTATCGTCGGAGGTTACTCCATCCCATTCTCTCGCCCCCCCCCCCTCAGTCCAAAAAAATCCCGGACCCGCCACCCAGTCAATGGGATACCGCAGCCTCAGAAATTTCAAAGCTGCTGCAAAAAGGAGTCATCCAACCGGTCCCCACAGACCAGATCGGATTAGGGACTTACTCAAGATTCTTTTTGGTGCCAAAAAAGACCGGGGACTTGAGGCCCATTTTGGACCTAAGCAACCTAAACCGTTCAGTCAAGAAGTCCAAGTTCCGAATGGTCACTCTACAAACCATTCTCCCATTGTTGGAGAAGGGTGTTTGGATGTGCTCCATAGATCTCAAGGACGCGTATTATCATATCAGAATACATCAAACGTCCAGGAGACATTTGCACTTCAGCCTAGGAGGCAGTCATTTTCACTTCCGTGCGCTGCCCTTTGGTCTCACCACAGCCCCCAGGGTGTTCACCAAGTGCTTGGCAGTAGTGACTGCTCACCTGAGAAGTCTAGGATTCCAGGTGTTTCCGTACCTAGACGACTGGCTCCTAACTGCCACCTCCAAGCATCTACTTCTACGGAGCCTGCAAGCCACTGTATCACTGGGCAAGTCCCTTGGAATCACCTTCAATTGGCCAAAGTCTGTGTTGCGGCCATCTCAAAGAATAAGATTCATAGGGGTAGAGATAGATTCAAACCAGATGCGGGTCTATCTACCTGCAGACAGAATTCAAACCATTCAAAATCAAGTTCGAGCCTTGCTCCCCAGGTCCAAAGCCCCAGCCAGAATGGTCCTACAACTATTGGGATCCATGTCTGCCACAGTTCTGCTAGTTCCCTTGGCAAGGTTACACATGAGAATCCTCCAGTGGCTTCTTTCAACTCAGTGGTCCTTTCAGGAACTCCCTCTCAATCACCTCATATGGATCACAGAATCTTGCAAACGGGACCTTCGCTGGTGGCTAGTGTCCTCCAATCTGAATCAGGGACGACCTTTTGTTCTTCCTCCTCCGGCGGCCACTTTGACCACGGACGCCTCCCAGATGGGGTGGGGGGGGCATTCCCTGGGCAGGTCAGTCCAAGGCAAATGGCACCTGGAAGAGACCCCTCTTCACATCAACATCCTAGAAATGAGGGCAGTACTCCTGTCCCTCCAAGCCCTTCACGATTATCTCCCTCAGGGCGTAATTGCTGTGCACTCAGACAAGATGTCAGTGGTCTGGTACCTGAACAAACAGGGAGGGACCAGATCCTATCCTCTTTGCAGAGAAGCGATGAGAGTTTGGGAATGGGCAGTCTCGACCAAACGCTTCCTAGTGGCTACTCACATTCCGGGCAAGTCCAATGTCATAGCCGACAGGTTGAGCAGAACCATCCTCTCTCCTCACGAATGGTCTCTGAATATGACAGTTACAAGGCAGATTTTCAGCGAATGGGGAGTTCCGTGTTGCGACCTCTTCGCGACTCCTCTGAATGCGAAGTGCAAAGAATTTTTCTCCCTAACCCCGGCTCCGGGGAAGAGCCCCATGGATGCATTAGTCCATCCTTGGCCCACCGGCCTGCTTTATGCCTTCCCTCCAGTTCCTCTCCTCCCCAGGGTGATTCAAAAGGCATCCCTCTTAGGGAGCAGGATGATCTTAATTGCTCCTTACTGGCCTCGTCAAGTGTGGTTTCCCTATCTTTGGAAACATGCTCTGGAAGGTCCATGGTTCCTGGACCAGGTCCCAGACCTACTGATTCATCAGTCGGGACTACTACACCAGTCCCTACACACCTTAAAGTTGACGGCCTGGCTCCTTCTCTTCCGACGATAGTCAGGAGACATGCACTGGATCCAGATGTTGTGCACATATTATCTTCAGCTCACAAAGTCTGCTACAAAGAAACTGTATTCTAGCAAATGGAAAAGGTTTGCTATTTGGGCTCAACTCCGGGGCCTGGACCCCATTTCTACTCCCATGGCAGAAGTACTCAAATTCCTGACCTCTCTTTTCAATCAAGGCTCTTCAGTTTCTGCCATCAAAGTACAATTGGCAGCAATTTCTAATTTTCATGAATCCATAGACCCACCTTTAATGAGCAACAGATTGTGTAAGACCTTCTTGAAAGGTGCTGCTCTACTAAGACCTCCGATTTCTCATCCTGCACCTCCATGGGATCTCGATATAGTGTTGCATGCCCTGACTTCTTTCCCCTTTGAGCCGGCAGCTACATGTGATCTAAAGTTTCTATCATTGAAGACAGCCTTTCTAGTGGCGATTACTTCAGCCAGAAGGGTTTCAGAACTTCAAGCTTTGTCAGTGAAACCCCCGTACTTGGTTTTTCATACAGACAGGGTGTCCCTCAGGCCAAATCCTTCTTTTGTTCCAAAAGTTTGTTCTACTTTATGCTTGCAACAATCATTAGAGCTTCCAGTTTTTTTCCCAAAATACTCCAATAAAGCGGAGTTTATTTTCCACACACTAGATGTCCACAGGCAGTTACGTTTTTATTTAGATAGGACCAAACAATCAAGGAAAACAGATCAGTTGTTTGTATCCTTTGCAGAAAACAAATTGGGCAACGCTGTTACAAAGGTCACTATTGCCAAATGGATCAGGGACTGTATTACTCAAGCTTATATTTATTCTAACAAAGAGCTTACCACTTCTGTCAAGGCTCATTCTACAAGGGCTATGGCTACTTCGGTAGCATTTCATTCTAAGCTTGCTATTGGTGACATTTGTGCTGCGGCTACATGGTCTTCCGCACACCTTCATTTCTCACTACAAATTAGATGTGGCATCTAGAGGACGAGCTTCATTTGGTTCCACAGTGCTCAGGAGTGTTTTCCAATGAGCCACCTGGGATTTAGGTGCTAGGGACGCTGTCCCATCAGTCAGAATGTAGGCGAGATAGGATCACATAACATCTTTTAGTTATGTACTCACCATAACTTCAGATGTTTGGGATCCATCTCGCCTACATTCCTAATAACCCACCCTCCTTCCCCCTTCCTTGGAGATCAGAGGATATCAGAAGGTCCGAATCCTGTTGTTTCGTCTTGAAACATCTAACAATGTTATATAAACAAGCTGTGCATGTGTGCATGAATGCGGACAAACAAGATCTGGGGGATTAGTGGTGGTGCATCCTGGGCTAAAGATAGCTCAGCCAATTAGAGGTCTTGCTCTATAGCATAAGCGTGCCGAGTCGGAGCCGAGGGATCGGCTCCGAACCCATCAGTCAGAATGTAGGCGAGATGGATCCCAAACATCTGAAGTTATGGTGAGTACATAACTAAAAGTTATACTGTGTACCCAGTGAAGGATGCTGAACTTTGTTGGTTTCACAAAAGCCCCTTCATGTTCCACAGTTGCATTGAGTTAGTAAAGTGCATATTTTCCTTTACAAGAAAGGCCTGGTGTGTCTGATTTCTGACACACAGAAACAGACAGCTAGTCACCACACAGTTAATACATATAATGTTGTTTTGCATATAAAAGTGAGCTTATTATAGTTTGTCTTGGAACTGTTAATATCCTAGATGCAGCGTTAGCCTCCAGCAGACAGAGCCAATGTCCTGAAATCTTTTATGTGCTGATACAGCTGTGCACCGTTTTTTTTTATCCAGGTCATATAGTTTAACCACATTTTTCTGCTCAAATAACAACAGTAATTGCTAAGGAATAAGATTGTTTTATATAGCACCTGTTAGCAGTCACCTGAAAATATCAGTTGTGATACCTGTGGTTATCTGTAAATTAACAGCGTAGTACTTTCATGTATTATTAGCAGTCATTGACTACATTTATTTCTACTTCCAGGGAGAACAAGGATTCGCAGGTCTTCCAGGATTACCTGGTTCACAAGGCCCTCCTGTAAGTGAACAACATTGTGATCTGAGAGCTGAAGTGTTCTTTTCTGTTCTGTACATAAAAAGAATGTGAAATGCTTAATATGATGCACACATTTTAATAGCAGATAGGCATACTGCAATGTTTATGATAACTTGAAGTCTGTGTTTCTGCTGAGTCACAATTTGCAGAACGGTATCCTATCAATATACCACCTGAGTTGTGCTAGATAAGTTATTCTTTTAAGGTGCTTGTGTGGTTTTGAAAATCTCAGACTGTCTCATATAAGGATAGTAACATATGACAAATATTAGCATGTCTTGTGGTCCACATTATGCCTTCAGTCACTTGTGCATTTTCAAACAGAGCTTTATGCACATCATATATCACTTTCAGGAAAATAATTCTAAATGGTAGTATTTGGAGAAGAGGAAGAGAGGAAACGTTCCCATGACGCGGTTAACTTTTCTATTTAACACTGACATTTCACTCCTCACTTTCAGCTAAGAGTTGTCCAGCACTGATTCTGTACAGTAAAGCAGAAAAGCCACTTTTTAACTGCTTTATTCCTGTCTTTTTGAAAACCCTGTCAGTAAAATTGAAATGAATATCCCCACTGAGTTCATTTTTGTTATATAGACAAAAGCATTTCTATTCGTTTATTATTTTGTTTGCAATGAAATGTGATATCTTAAAAGTCTAGAAAGAGAGATAGAGGAGACAGTACTTTTACTTAACAGATTTTTATGAGCAGTAAATAACTCCAATGGTATAACACTCCTGATGTTATAGTCACTTGTTTTTAAAACCTTGAAGTAATTTGGTCTAAAGAATGACCAGAGATCCTAACTGTACATTTGAAACTGCTGGCACTGTCTTCCTCTTCCCTGACGTCAGTGCCCCAGGGGTGTATAAGATGCAGCCAACGCCATTTTCTTCAGTCTTTCTTGCTGCACGGTGCCCGAAGCAAAAGCAGTTCGCAAGTGCCGGTCGGCCGACTCCTGAGATTTTCGAAATCGAATTTCAGATCCAAAGTCTTCAATAAAGCTAAGTACCACGTTGGGGAAACTTTTCTCTTGTTCCAGACCGATGTCAGAAAAAGTTAACAATTATATTTCTTGTGGGAAGCAAATACCTCATAAGGATTTTCATTCTTACTGTATTCCTTGCCTAGGCCCTGACCACGACGTTGCTAGTTGTTGGTTTTGTGCTAGATTTAACCAACGCACTATTAAGCGTAGGTACGATTTTGCCTTTCATTACTTTGGCTGAAGGTTTAATTATATAATGTTGTCGGAACAGCCGACGACCGGAGTTCATAAAAAGCACAAGGAAAAAGAAAAGGACAGGCATCCGAGGTCCAAAACCGACGATGAAGCCTCCGCTAGGCCAGTCGCCAGTTCGCCAGTTCTCAGTGAGGTGCTTTCGCAACCCCTGACACCCGCTACCTTAGAGCCACAGACCACCTCCGACTCCCACGTAGAGACAACTAGGCCTCTGGATACTCAAGGTATTGGACCTTCGGAAACTATTCCCTCAGATGGGTCTGGAGCCGCTGAGCAGGCATCGGCTTCTGAGGGTGTTTTCAGACCTACACAGTTATATATCAAGCCAACCTCAGCTTCCAAGGAAAAGACTAAAACAGCTTTAAAGACAAAGAAACAAGTACAGCATTCTCCTGGACATACTTCCGTGGCTAAGAAACAGATGCTGAAAATGGCCGACGACCTAATTACTTTGATCAGGGTTTCCCAACCCCCTCCTGATAAGAGGCCTAGGCAAGACACTGAATATGATTCTTTTGATCAGGTTTCCATTTCATCTGACTCCTCTTCAGAAAAGGGATACTCTCTTCCTCCATATCAGGATTCTGATGCTGAAGAATCTATCCCTTCAGCCTCTCCTCCTGAGGACTATTCTTTGGGGAAACCCTGCATACCATGAGGGAGCATTTTCACTGGGAGAGCCAAGATTACTCAGAATCTAAGAAAAGGCTCAGAGATTTTCTTTTACTGCCTCAGCACAGACCTCTTGCTATTCCACCTGTACTAGACATTGTAGATGATGTATTTTCAGAGTCCTGTCTGTCACCTGACTCTTTACCCCCTGCACCCGTTAAGCCAGACAGGTACTACAGTGTTCCAGATTCACATAAATTTCTGTATAAAAATCCTGCTGCTGACCCAGAAACTATATCTCAGAGTCCCAAAGGGGTGAAGGCTTCCACTGCAAAAAACCCTGTCCCCTCTGATAGGTATTCTAGAGCACTGGACAGATGCGGGAAAAAAGTTTACACCTCTGCTACCTTGGCTGTAAGGGCTTTAAATTGTCAGTTTCATATGCTTAAATATCAGCAATACTTAATGTCACTGCTAAAACAGAAGATGTTGACAAATTCTGAATGTTCTGAAAACAAGGAAATGCAGGATTTATTGCATGCAGCTGAACAAGTGGGAAAGCATACTTTGCAATGTGGTTTTGATTCACTGGAGGCCTTTTGCAGGGCCGCTGTTACAGGCTCTGTCATTCGAAGGCATGCCTGGTTAAAGGAGCAGAATCTGCCTGATCATGTTAAAGCAAAATTATTGGATGCTCCATTACAGCATGATACTTTGTTTGGTGTTAAGGCAGAAGAGGTGTTATAGAAAATTGAGGCTAAAGCGAAATCTATGCCGACAGTAAAGGATTTTTTACAGGTTCAGCCACCCAGATTTAGCAGGAACTGGCCTTATAAGAATTGGTCCTTTCCAGTGTCAGACAGGCCACAAAGAGGCGGATACAGACACCGTAGAGGCAGATCTCAACCCCAAGGCTCATACAGGCCTAGACATGGGGGTGCTTCTACCTCCATAAGCGGAGAAGACAAATCACAGCCATATAGGAAACAGTCCCAATGACTTTTCACTGCCAATGCCAAGCACTTATCTTTTGGCAGCACCCTTAGGGGGAAAGCTAGCACTTTTATCACAAAATTGGCACATGATCACCCAGGACAAATGTGTCTTGAATATTGTTTCTCAGGGCTACAGGTTCCACTTTCACACCCTTCCAAAGACAAAAGGTATGCCAGACCTGCCACACAATCAATGGGCAGAGGCACAAAAGCAAATTTCATCTCTCATGGACATGAGGGCTATTCAGCGAGTACCACACCCAGAAAGGACAAAGCCTGGAGGCCAATACTGGACCTGTCTATTCTAAACACTTTTCTGGACGTTCTAAAATTCAAAATGTTGACACTGCAGCAGCTTCTGCCCATGCTGGGCAAGAAGGCTTGGCCCGTAACTTTGGACCTCAAAGAGGTATACCTGCATGTCCCAATCAGTCTTGCAGAAGATACCTCAGATTCATAGCTGGCCCAATGCACTACCAATTCTCTGCACTGCCCTTTGGCTTATCTACTGCGCCCAGGGTTTTCACAAAATACCTGGCACCAGTAATTGCATTTTGCAGACAAAGAGGAATTCAGATGTATTCCTACTTGGACGACTGCCTTATTCAAGCAGAGAGCAAGGACATTGTACTGAAGCATCTGGCATTTGTAAAAAGATTACTAATTTGCCTAGGGAGCACAGTAAATGAAAAGAAATCAAAACTAGTACCCTCTCAAGAGATAATCTTCCTGGGTGCAAGCTTAAATACAACTGCCCAGATGGCTTATCTCACGCCAGACAAACAAAGGCAACTGACTTCTTCTTCGAAAAGATGGCAACAAAGACCCAGTTACCTGCAAGAAAAATTCTGCAGGCTTTGGGCTTCATGGCATCTTGCATTCTGCTAATTCCATATGCAAGACTGCATATGAGGAAGCTACAGTGGTATCTAAAAAGTGTTTGGACTCAACATTGCCAGAGCCTGGAAACATTAATTACCCTCATTCCCTGCCTGCAACAGGACTTTCGATGGTGGGCACTGGCCTGTCACCACAACAAGGGACAGCCATTCACTTTACCCACAGCCAGGCAGACACTAATAACAGATGCATCGGATTATGCCTGGGGGGCCCACATGGCAGGAAAATGTATTCAGGGCACATGACCCGCAAGCCAAATGCATCTTCATATCAACCAAAATGAGATGCTAGCTGTACAGAATGCCCTGACAGCCTTCAAGGACCTACTCCATCCAGGACAACTGTTGATAAAGACGGACAATATTACAGTCATGTGGTACATAACAAGCAAGGGGGTACACATTCCTACCCCCTCTGCAGACAAGCCATGACTTTGTGGAACACAGCATTGACTTATCAAGTGCACCTGGAAGCACAATTCCTGCCAGGAAAGACAAATACTCTGGCAGATGAACTAAGCAGAAGCCTCATGGACCCTCACGAGTGGAAACTAGATCCACAAGTCTTCAGCATGATAACAAGGAAATGGGGATGCCCAGGCATAGATCTATTTGCCTCCCCTCACAACTGCCAACTACAGAGATTCTGCACAAGGACTTATTGCAAACAAGCATGAAAGGTGGATGCTCTATCATTCAGCTGGAAAACCCTTACAGAGTATATGCCTTTCCTCCACTGCCTCTCCTCCCTAAGGTACTCCTAAAGGTCAGACAAGAGAATCCAAAAATGATACTGATTGCCCCAGACTGGCCACGCCAGCACTGGTACCCAATCCTAAAGAGCTTGTCTCAAGGCCCAGCCTGGACTTTACCTCAAATTCCTCATCTACTGACCCAACAAAACAATCAGATCCTGCACAACCAACTCAAACCTTAAGTCTGGCTGCATGGTGGATAATATAACCACTCAGAACACACCTCTCTCTAAAGCAGTTATGGATGTTATTTTGGAGGCCAGGAGGCCCAGCACCAGAAAATCTTATGCAGAAAAATGGAAGAGATTCTGTGCTTGGAACCAGGCACAAGGAATGGACATGCTTGTTCCAAATATTCCTCAGATTTTACAATACCTAACTGAGATGATGAACAAAGGTCTATCCTTCTCATCAGTTAAGATCCATGCCTCTGCCATTTCAGCTCATTACAATACAGAACCACCTATTTTTTCACATCCACTGCTAAGGCAGTACCTCAGAGGGGCCAAAAACATAAGACCTCCAAGGAGAGCACCAATACCTACATGGGCCCTCAATTTTGTCTTGGAAAAGCTCACACTGCCTCCTTTTGAGCCAGCCAATACAGCTGAGATAAAATTCTTATGGAAAACAGCTCTGCTCCTAGCAATAACGTCAGCAAGAAGAGTCTCAGAGTTGCAGGCATTAATGGCTGTGGAACCTTTTATTATTTTCCATCCGGATAGGGTTTCTCTAAGGACGAACCCAACATTTATGCCTAAGGTAGTGTCCAGTGTAGCTCTTAAACCATTCATTTGCCTACTTTTTATCCAAACCCACAGAATAAAGGAGAGAGACTTCTGCATTCTTTGGATATACACAGACAGCTACGCTTCTACTTGGACAAAACTAAAGCTTTCAGAAGGACTAAGTAACTTTTAGTGGCATATGCTGCAGGATCACAAGGAAAGGTTATCTCAAAGCAGACTATTTCAAAATGGATAGGACACCGCATTCATTTGTATTCACAACATGGCAAATCAGTGCCTAAGGGCATTAGGCCACATTCAACCAGAGCAGCAGCCATCTCACCAGCCTTCATCAGAGGAGTACCAACCAAGGATATTTTGGAGGCTGCAACTTGGACTTGAGTGCACACTTTTACATAGCACTACCACTTACCTCTTTACTCTAAATCCAGAGCAGGCTTTGCCACTGCAGTTCTGCAGGGCCTCATAGCCACTCCTAATTCTATTTAGACCCAGCCACCCAATCTCAGCTTTGGGATTCAACCCAAGTGTAATGACTGCAGCAGTGAAACACGATGAACATAGTACACTTGTGTACCTACCATAAATGTAGATGTTTGAGTGTATTCACTGTTGCAGTCCAGGTTACCCACCCACCATCCCCCTTTCTTTGCTGGGACTTGACTGTACTTCTCTATTCTATACAACCAATGTGGTGTATTTGCTTGTAGATGAAGGTAATTTTTATGTTAGTGCATGCTTTTTTATAAGCAATATTTTTAGCCTACCCTTTTGGGGGCACCTGATATCTGGGGCAAGAAAAACTGAAGAAAATGGCGTCGGCTGCATTGTATATACCCCTGGCGCACTGACGTCAGGGAAGAGGCGAAAGCAACTGATGCCGGACCAGGACTTTGGAATTCAGGCCGTCTGCGGGTAGCCTGCCAGCAGGATAACTCAAGTGTAATGACTGCAATAGTGAATACACTCGGACATCTACATTTATGGTAGGTACACAACTGTACTTTCCATCAGTTATACTTCCATTTCTGATTTCCTGTTTGTGCTGCATTTTCCTGATTGACAAACCTGGTTTTCCTAACAGTGTTTCTGTCAGTCCTGTGTCATAGCAGTAGGAATCCCTGACTGCAACCCATATTTGTGTAGAATTAATGATACTGGAGCTGGAGGGGCAGGGCAGGGGAAGATGGGCTTGAGAAAATGTCTTGCTCATCCTGGGGGTGGGAGGGTGCCTTCTAGGCTCTCCACATTAAAAATACCTTCTAGTGGCTGGGTGGTTGGGTGACTGCTCATGGAAGCAGGTGGATGGGCATATGATGATGCAGCTTACAAGCAGAGCTAAATCTAGAGTAAGAGATGTGTGGGAGATCACTTGTCTCTCTCCAACCAGTTGGCCACTGTGAATTCCGCAGACTGCCTACTGAGGAAGGGTTAGATGGGACAGGGTGGGGACTTCTATGGGACCAACATCTGGCCCACTCCATTATGCCTGAGTCTCGCCTTTCAGAGGAACAAGTAGGCCTTTAGGCTGTCACCCTGTTCAAGGATGCCTGGCTGTTACCACTAAGAGGAACAAATGAGCCAGTTTAGTGAATGTATGGGAGCCATTGGCCAAGTTATAGGTTCAGAGGTTCAAATGGATGTTCATCCAGTTAACGAAATGATCACACACTGAATTTACCAAGACATGAAATTAATATCAGGCCTCAACAGGTTGAATTATGCTGGACCAAGTTATGTCTCTTTTTCATGAGGGCTTGAGATGCTAGACCAGGGGCATACTTTTAGTTGCCCATCCAGTCATCCAAGTAGTACTAATAACAGGTCAGGGAACTACTGTGCTTTTCATCCATGGGGATTCTATTCCATAAAAAAGGTAAACTCTGTGCTAGATATGTGTCACACCAGCAGGTTCTGTTTGTATTGTGGAGGAAGTTCAGTTCTCTTGAGTAGATGTTTAGGGTGTTTTCAGTTTTGTGGATATGGAGGAAGTTATATAGGATTGGATACTTCAAGGATCTGCAAGCTAGGCAGAGGTCCCCTCTCAGAAGTCAATAGGACACAGGAGTACTTTAAGGTTAGTTCAAAGTGGACTTGGCTTTGTTTGTTTTAGTAAGGAAGTGCTGTGGTCTCTCGAGCTGGGTCATGTACTTAGATAAGTACAGACAAAGGGGGCTTTATACTCTATAACTGGCTTGATAAGGGAGGAGTAGAGTGGATGATGACTTCCTTGGATCTAGAAGAAGTACTCCTGGTGATCTGTCTGGCTATATAAAAGGACTTCCTAACAGCAGTGGTAATGTGGTGTCAAAGGGTAGTTAATTGATAATGAAAGGCTCAAGTCCTAATGATCGAGTCATTTTTAAGGGGGGATGTTTCTCGTATGATAGGAGCATGGGTGCTCTTGTTTGTCAAATGACACAATGCTGGTAGTACATGTTAGTCCCTCCTGGAGAATTTGGTGGTCACTAGGTTGTTTATGGTAGCTCCCAGTTTGCAGTCATCAGCAGAATTCATCATTTACAGGACCATGGTGGAGAAGTAGATGGCAAAGAGGAGAGGTCCCAGTACAGATCCCTGGGATACACCACTGGTAACTGCTCTTTCGGTTGACAGTGTGCTTCTAACACTAATTGACTGTACTGATGGTGAGCCACTTTGCGATGCAGCGAAAATTTACATTTTGTTTGATTACCTTGTCAGTGATGCCAGAATGTGGAATTGTATCAAATGCTTTGGTCATGCCTTGGTATGCAGTGTGAATTGATTTACCCAAATTCAGTGCCTCAGCTAGCTAAAGAAGGCTTTATGGTTATCCTTCACTTGTTCAATTTCAAAAAAGTCCACAAGGCTTAGTAGGCAAGATCTGTCTTTAACAAACCCAAACTGGATTGGGTCCAGAGTTTGAAGACTGCCTTTGACTTTGTTAACGAGTTGCATAGTGATGCACTGTATTGCCTTAAAAATAAGGCTGGTGAGAAGTATGGGTCTGTAGATTCCCAAATTAGTAGTGAATCCCTTTTGTGGAGTGGGATGACTACAGTTTTTCTCTGTAGCACTGGCATGAATCTAGAGGAGAGGCTGAGAGTGATAGACTTAATAACGAATTTGCCAGACAATGCTTGGTGTGTGCAAGAAGACAGCCTGGCATATTACCAGGCTTGTGGAGGTGGTATTCTTAGCTTTGGATTGAACACATAGGACTTGCCCAGAAGTGATTGAAGGAGTGGCATAACCATAGTAATATGCTGCATATAGTTAGTCAAGCACAGAGGAGTAAAGTTTGAGCTAAATATGTCTGCTAATATGTTGACCATCTCTTCAGGGAATGAATATATGTTTTTACTTCATATTAATTCAGAGCAGTGTTAAGTATTACTTCTGAGATTCCCAACATAGCTAAAGAAGGCTTTATGGATGTTCATCGTGCATACAGCTGCAGTAATCACAGATGGGTTCTCTGCCGTCAGGCGGGTCCTCGGTCGGCCGAATTCCAAAGACTAGGTCCAGCGTCGGTTGTTGTCGCTTTCTTTCCTGACGTCAGTGAGGCAGGGGTATATAAGACACAGCCGACGCCATTTTCTTCAGTGTTTTTTGCCGCGCGGTGCCCAAAGCAGAAGCAGTTCGCAAGTGCCGGTCGGCCAGCTCCTGAATTTACGAAAAATTGGAAACCGAAGTCTTCTTTAAAGCTAAGTACCCGTTGGAAACTTTTCTTGCCTCAGACCGATGTCAGAAAAAGTTAACAATTGTATTTCTTGTGGGAAGCAAATACCGCATAAGGATTTCCATTCCCTCTGCATACCTTGTTTAGGCCCAGACCACGATGTCTCAGGCTGTCGCTTTTGCGCTACTTTCAATAAACGCACTATTAAGCATTGGGTGGAGTTCGCCCAACACCTTTTTGATAAAGCCTTTGATTATAAAATGTCGTCGGAGACTCCGACTACCGTTTTGTCCAAAAAATGCAAGGACAAGGACCGACACGCGAGGTCCGCGGTCTCCACCGACACCACACCAAAACCGGCTACACGTGGTCCGGTTCTCAGCGAGACGCCTATGCAGTCCCTGACTACCAACGACACTTCTTTGGCAGTGTCTTCTGTAACCGAGACCGCAGGTACCTTGGCCCATACCCAGACTACAACCATCGAAGCCACTGTGAGCATTGAGCCTCCTAATGTGGACAGGTCCACTTCCACCCATGGTGTCTTTAGACCCTCATCTTCCTTTTCCATTAAGGCCTTTACTAAGTCCAAATCAGCCAGGCATCCCAAGAGGCCTGTTGCACAGGGCCCATCACCAGGCCCCATGCCTAAAAAGCAGATGCTTAAAATGGCTGAGGATTTAATTACTCTTATCAGGGGTTCCCAACCCCCTCCAGACAAGAGACCCAGAGTGGAGGAAGATTCTCCCTCTTCTGATCAGGGCTCCATTTTTTCAGAACATTCTGATGCAGAGGAACACTCTTAGTCCCCTTTTGAAGATTCTGATGCAGAGCAGTCCATTCCTTCTGTATCTCCTCCAGAGGATTTTTCTTTTGGGGAAAACTTGCACACCTTGAGGGGAACACTTCCATTGGGAAGGCCAAGACTTTTCTGATTCCAAGAAAAGACTTAGGGAATTTCTTTTGTTACCTCAACACAGACCTCTGGCGATACCTCCTGTCTTGGACATACTTGATGATGTTTATTCGGAGGCTTGCCTTAATCCGGATTCCCTGCCTCCTGCCCCAGTCAAGCCTGATAGGTACTACAGAGTTCCTAACTCCCACCAATTTCTTTACAAAAGCCATAATGCTGACCCTGAAACCATTTCTCAAGGCCCCAAGGGAATGAAGGCCTCTACTGCTAAGAATCCACTACCTTCCAGAAGAGAGTCAAGATCCTTAGAAAGGTGGGGAAAAAAGGTATATACCTCGGCCACCCTAGCCATGAGGGCCTTAAATTGTCAGTTTCATTTGCTTAAATATCAGCAGTTTCTGTTATCACAATTAAGAAATAAAATGTCTCAACCTGAACAACCAGATTTGAAGGAGTTGCAGGATATGATGCATAGTGCAGAACAAGTGGGTAAACACACCTTACAATGTGGCTATAATGCCCTAGAGGCCTCAAGTAGAGCTGCTGTTACAGGATCAGTCATTCGTAGACATGCCTGGCTTAGGGAACAAATCTTGCCTGATCATGTGAAAGCTAAACTACTAGATGCTCCTTTACAAAAGGATGTGCTATTTGGTACTAATACTGAGGAGATACTACGGAAAATGGAAGAAAAGCCAAATCTATGCAAACTGTCAAAGCTTTTCTACAGGTTCAGCCACCATGTTTTAGCAGAAATTTCCCTTCTAAAACTGGTCCTTTCCAGCCACGGACAAGCCCCAAAGAGGTAGATACAGGTGCACAAGGGGCAGAGGACAATCACAAGGATCATATAGAGGCAGGCAATGGCAAACTCCAGCACCAAGAGGTGGCAAAGACAGTGCACAACAATACAGGAAACAAACCCAATGACTTCCTCCTTTCCATGCCAAGCAAGTCTCAGCTGGCAGCACCCTTGGGAGGAAAGCTGGCATTATTTACAAGAAATTGGCATATTGTCACAACACACAAATGGATCCTGGACATTATAAACAGAGGCTACAGATTTCATTTTCACACTCTTCCAAAAATGAGAAGCATGCCAAACTTGCCACACAATCAAAGGGCAGAGGCACTACTACAAATTTCAAAGCTCATAGACATGAAAGCTATTCAAGAGGTACCTACTCACGAACAAGGTCAAGGTTTTTATTCCAGGCTATTTCTGGTACCAAGGAAAGGAACCGACTGGAGACCCATTTTGGACTTATCCATCCTAAACACATTCTTACTCGTACCAAAATTCAAGATGCTCACATTACAGCAGCTTCTTCCCATGCTGGGCAAGGAGTTTTGGCTGGTAACATTGGACCTCAAGGAGGCATACCTACATGTCCCAGTCAGACAAAGCTGCAGAAGATACCTCAGATTTCTTGCAGGTTCAATTCACTATCAATTCTCTGCATTGCCTTTTGGCTTATCTACTGCGCCCAGAGTATTCACGAAATGCTTGGCATCAGTAATTGCCTACTGCAGACTTCAAGGGATACAAATTTACCCTTATTTGGACGACTGCCTGATCCAAGGGGACAGCAAGCACATACTTCTGGAACATCTGGCTTATGTAACACGGTTACTGAATTCCCTGGGATACACAGTCAACAAAAAGAAATCCAGGCTAACACCATCTCAGAAAATAACTTTCCTGGGTGCCAACTTGGACACAAACACCCAGGTGGCCTGTCTTACGCCAGAAAAATAGGGGCAACTAACTCAGTACTTCAAAATACTAGCAAATTGTACCAGGCTTACTGCAAGGAAAATCCTGCAGGCTCTGGGCTTCATGGCATCTTGCATTCTTTTAATCCCATGTGCAAAGTTGCATATGAAGAAACTTCAATGGTACCTAAAAAACCTATGGTCTCAACACAGCCACAGTTTGGAAACAATAATACCAATAATTCCATGTTTGCAAAAGGAATTTCTATGGTGGGCCCAAGCATGTCAAGCAAACACAGGTCTCCCATTCTGCAAGCCTCAAGCAAATCAAGTCATCACAACAGATGCCTCAGATTACGCCTGGGGGGCACACATGACAGACAGGTGCATTCAGGGCAAATGGTCCCAAAAGGAAAAGCACCTTCACATCAATCAGAAAGAAATGCTAGCAGTGATAAATGCAATTACAGCTTTCAAGGACCTCCTGCATCCAGGACAATTACTGATAAGAACAGACAACACCGCAGTAATGTGGTACATAAACAAACAAGGAGGAACACATTCATACCCCCTGTGCAGACTAGCCATGACACTTTGGAACTTGGCTCTGGAATGGCAAATCGAACTTCAGGCACAGTACTTGCCAGGTTTGGAAAACACGCTGGCAGACAATCTAAGCAGAAATATGACAGATCCACATGAATGGAAGTTGCATCCTCAAGTGTTTACAAAGATAATCCAAGCGTGGGGGAGGCCAGACATAGATCTCTTCGCCTCCCACAGGAATCATCAATTGGAAAAGTTCTGTTCAGGGACCTTTCATCCAAAGGCCTGGAGAGTGGACGCCCTTTCATTCAGATGGACAGTTTACGCTTTCCCACCTCTGCCTCTTCTGCCCAAGGTACTCTTGAAAGCAAGAGCAGACAGACCAAAGATGATACTGATTGCTCCAGACTGGCCAAGACAACACTGGTACCCACTCCTGAGGAGCCTAACACATACTCCTCCCTGGTCCCTACCTCTAATGCCTCTTCTGCTGACTCAGCACAGCTACAAAACTCTTCACAGTCAGCTGAAAACACTCAATCTCGCTGCATGGAAAATTCCTTAACACCACAACAGACCCTACTCCCCAAAGAGGTGCAGGATGTCATTTTGGAGGCCAGAAGGCCATCTACTAGAAAGGCTTACTCCGCAAAATGGAAACGGTTTTGCTCTTGGAATGAGAAAAAAGGCTAGGACCCTAGAAAACTGAATTTGCCTCAGGTATTACAGTATCTAGCTGAGCTGTTGAACAGTGGACTTTCATTTTCCTCCATAAAAATCCATGCCTCAGCCATTTCTGCAGAATTCAACACTGATCCACCATTATTCTCTCACCCACTCTTAAGACAGTTTCTCAGAGGGGCTAAGAATATAAGACCACCAAGGAAACAACCAATGCCAGCCTGGGATCTTAATTACATTCTAGAAAAATTAACATTGCCTCCCTTTGAACCAGCTGCCTCAACAGATTTGCAATATTTGTCCTGGAAAACAGCCTTCCTTCTGGCCATTACCTCAGCTCGTAGGGTTTCGGAACTACAAGCCCTCATGGCTGTGCAGCCCTTTCTCATCTTCCATCACGACAGGGTTTTCCTTCGAACCAACCTGTCATTTATGCCTAAAGTGGTATCCAGGGTAGCTTTAAATCAAGCCATACACTTACCTACCTTTTACCCCAATCCTCAAAACAAAGGGGAAAGGCTGCTACACTCCTTAGACATCCATAGACAGCTACGTTATTATTTGGACAGAACAAAGCCTTTCAGGAAATCAGAACAACTTTTTGTGTCCTATGCTGTAGGAGCTCAAGGGAAGCCAGTTACCAAACAGACAATTTCAAAATGGATAGGCCACTGCATACGGTTTTGTTACTCCTATCATGGAAAATCTGTCCCTACAGGCATCAGATCCCACTCCACCAGGGCCACAGCTACCTCTACAGCCTTCCTCAGAGGAGTTCCTACCAAAGATATTTTGGAGGCAGCCACTTGGAGTTCTGTGCATACCTTCACAAAACACTACCACCTGCCTTTATATTCCAAAACTAGAGCAGGCTTTGCCACTGCTGTGTTGCAGGGCATTCTGGCTCATCCCAGTTCCACCTAGTGCCTACCACCCTGTGCGAAGCTTTGGGATTCTACCCATCTGTGATTATTGCAGCTGTATGCACGATGAACATAGTACAGTTTTATACATACCATAAATGTAGATGTTCAAGTGCTAATACAGCTGCAGTACAGTTTTCCCTCCCTCCTTCCCCTCTTGGTAAAGGCCTAGGGCCTAACCCCTCCTCATACAACCTGATTGGGTTATCCTTCTATGGTATATTTGCTTGCAACTACTGATTTTTGATTATATTGCATTGCATGTATATAAATATAATTTATGTATTGCCTTCCTTCTGGGGGCACCTGACATCTGGGGCAAGAAAGACTGAAGAAAATGGCGTCGGCTGTGTCTTATATACCCCTGCCTCACTGACGTCAGGAAAGAAAGCGACAACAACCGACACCGGACCTAGACTTTGGAATTCGGCTGACCGAGGACCCGCCTGATGGCAGAAAACCCATCTGTGATTACTGCAGCTGTATTATAGGTTCATAGGTTCATAGGTTTATACTAGGCTATCTGCCCTAAGGCATTTATAAGCCTAGCCCAAATTATTGTGGCTTACGCCACCCCTTATATGAAAAAATACTGTGCCCATTAGTTTGTTGTGCCTCTGTCCAGCAGTGACACAGAGATGATTCCCGGGGTAAACCTACGATCTCCCATCCACAGGTCTAGATTTCTCTTGAACAGAGCCAGCGAGGTGCTCTGCCTCACATGGACCGGGATTTTATTCCACAGCATAGGGAGTCTCTGAGTGATAAATCTATCCCTCCAGCACGCCCTATTTATATGCGTGCTAAGGTTTAAGTCGCTTGCTCTAGTGGTTTTGGTGGATTTGGATTTTTGAGGTGGAGCATGTCCATTAATTCCGGGTTGGACATGGCCTTGTATGTCAGGCACATGTCACCTCTGAGCAGACGGTATGACTGAATAGAGCTGGAGTTCCTTCAATCTGGCAGCATATGACAGATTTTGGAGTCCCTTTATCCTTTTGGTGAGGAACTTTTGGGGTCTCTCCAATTGCTGCAGATGTCGGGTGAGATACATCCCGAATGGGGCATTGTACTCGATCATTGGTCTGATAAGTGAAGAGTACAGGGAACAATGACCTCACTAGATCTGGATGTGAATCCCTTCATGATCAGGTGGGCAATGTAGAAGGTCTTTCTAACCACTTTAGCAATGTGAGTGTCAAAGAAAGGCCACTGTCAACCTGGGTCCCCAGGTCCCTGATAACCTCTTCTGTGCTTAGTGGATTGCCACCTATATGGTAGCTTGGGGTTACCTTGTTTTTCCGAAGGGTATGACTATACATTTTTGGCGTTTAACTTCAGGCCATGGCTCTGGCACCAGCTATCTGTTTCCGTGAGTCCTTCTGAAGGATATCAGTGTCCGATGCACTTTCCACTATGGCGCCCAGTTTGCAGTCATCTGCAAACTTTGTCAGCCAAAGTCCTCCCATGTTGGCCTGTACTTCTGAGAAGTAGATGCCAAACAATAGGGGCCAAGGACCGAGCCCTGTGGGACACCACTTGTGACCGGCTTGGAGTCTGACACCGCCAGCAACTCTAACCCTGTGGGTTCTGTCCTTAAGCCAGTTTGCAACCCATCTTGTGACATATGGGTTTACATTTAAGCTGGTAAGTTTTTCTACAATACCCGAGTGGGGTATTGTGTCGAAAGCCTTTGCAAGGTCAAGGTAGGCTGTATGGACTGCCTTTCCCTCATCAATGGCCTTGGTGACTATTTCGAAGAAGTCGACCAAGTTCAAAAGGCATGATCTTCCCTTGACAAAGCCAAACTGGGTCGGGTCCAATGTCTGCAAGTCCCCTATATCTTTGTTTATGAGCTCCATTATGATCCTCTCCATAGCTTTGCAGACTAGACTTAGCACTCAACCATCTACATTTATGGTAGGTACAAAACTGTACTTTATCCTTCACTTGGATGGCAATTCTCAGTTCATATTTGCTTTTGGATGATTTAATTTCTAAATTCTTTATTAATCTTTTTGACTTCTTTACAATGTAATCCTGGGAGTGGGCATAGAACGTTTGCATGAATAAGTACACATGTGATGTATAGTAAAAGGGGTGAGGAGGATGTTTAAATTTCATCAGGTCATCAGTTAGTTGGATTAGATTTGCTTTTGAGTAATCTCTGAAGCTGGAGGGAGTTACAGGGTAACTTGCGTGTTACATTTATAGTAAATACTACTGCATGATGGCCAGATTTGATCAGTAATTTGGTATGTATAAGTACTGAGCAAAGCTGAGGTAGATTGGTGAGAATCAGGTCCAGTGTTTTTGAGCCCCTCATTGGGGTTTGGACTAGTTGATCTAAGGAACTGGCATTAATTTGGTCCAGAAATCATCGTGCATACTTATTTGTGGTAGTATACATTCCCCAGTTTATGGAGGGGTAGTTGAAGTCACAGAAGAGGATAGTGTTGGGCTCTATAGTGAGAGATGTTCATTTGTTTAGGATGCATCATGATTTGCTAGGATCATGGAGGGGCTATGGTAGTTGGTAGTGATATGGTACTGGGTTTTGTTTGTCATGCGAAGGATCTGGGGGAGTTCAAGGTTATTGTCCTGCACTATGACTCTAGGTAAAATGGTTTCTGTGGAATACATATATTGTCCCTCCAATCTATACTTTTGAATTTGGTTTTGGGTCTGAACAAAGAGTTGGCATTAAATCCCTGTACTGTAGGGCTGATATCGCTGTTCTGAAACCATGTTTCAATAGCTACAGATATGTCTATATTTTTCAGGGCTAGGAATGCCTGAACTGAGTGCTACATTTTAGTAAGGCTTCCAGCACTGAGCTATACCACCTGAGTATTGTTTTGATTTTGACTGGTCATGTTGGTAATTTCAGGAGATGGACCTTGCCTAAATAACAGGCAGTATGGGAGAGGAAAACATCTTGGCCAATATACAGAAGCCATAAACAGAGAAAAGCAGGCCATCCCTAGCACAGCGGTCAGGATTGTTAAATATTTTCACCTAATATGATATGTATTGTATCTCTTAAATTAATACCCATAGCTGAGCCAGTAATTAAAGTCAGTTGTCTTTTGTTTGTTTTGAGGCATCATTCTTGGGGATGGTAGGATACTATTCATGAATAGTTTCACACCCAGTTCAAATGCATACTCTGAGAGTGGTCCCCCTCATAGGATCCAAGGAAGTGTGTCTCAAGTCATTCACTTCCATGTGCACAGCAGTCAGGTTGTATGTGTACCTGGGATGAACGGACTTCAAGCCCTAGTGACATTATGGATACTGGCCTCTGAAAGACAGCTGTCACTCTTTCCTTACTCAGCCTAGAGAGTGGAGCATCTGTGTGTCTAACTGTGGAGCCACCTATTTCCAGGATGTTAACACTTATACAAAATTGGTCCTGCTGCCTTAAGAGGTTCTGTCTGCTAGTTGTGCGGCTGTGTTTTGTGGCTGTGTTTACTGTAGTGTCAGAAAATGCTGTATGTTGCTTTTGATCTGTTATGGCTGGGTAGCATGCAGGAGATAGATTATATGGCTTAAGCTGATGCTTAAATTTAGAAGTTCTTGGAAACTTAGAGACTAACTGCATCAGCTTTTGGTATGTATTTGTTTAAACATATCACTCAGTTTGAAAGATGTCAGAATTTCATAACTAAAAAAAGTCTTAGTTATCAGGACTGACTGACAACCCTTTCTCTGTACTTAGACAAGCCATGTGTAGCCTTTCAAGCCAAGAAAGATCCTGCCCTCTTTGACCTCCTATTCCTTTGCAGAACAAATGGTCCTTGAAGTAGCCAGTTAGCAGAACTAAATCTTAATCAATAAAAAAAGACACTGGTGTGAAAGATTCATATCCTAACATATTCCCCACCTCAGTAACAAATATCTACTACATGACAGAGTAATGCACTTGCCACCTTCATGGTAAGCCTAGATAATTGCATGGGCAACTTCATATTCTTCCCTGGAGACTGGAGGGAACTTTTCAATACTAGTTATTGGCTAGGCTTGTGATGGCTTACAAACTGACTGCCTAGTACTTAGCTGTGAATTTATAAATCTATGAAGCTGTCTTCTGTTCCTTGGGACCCCAGTACCATACAATACACCCTACTTTTTAGTCAGTTAGAAGGGAAGATTATGAAGTCCCCACAACATCTAGTAAAAAAACAAAACAAAAAAAAAAAACAAATTAGTTGAAAAAATAGTATGTCCTGAGATGAAAGTACTATAATAAGACACCTCGTCAGTTTGACAGCATAAACTAACCAGGGATTGTGAAGTTGATAAGAGGTAGAAGCCCCCCCCCCCCCCCCCCGATTAATAGCTTGCAGGTAGATTCTTGTGTTTTTTGGCACACCATTGAGCCTATGTGGACAAAGTGAGTCTTATCTACTATCAAAATGTGTCTGCTTTGGTAAGATGTCTAACTACCTTACCCTAGTTGTCCACCCAGGTCTATATCAGAACATCGAAGTATTAAAACTTTGAATGTTCTGATATCGAACACTATTCAGCGAACGCTAAGAATAGCTAAGCTGCAGAAGAGCAAATTCTTTCCTCGGGAAAGAATTCGGTTGGCCGTTTCTGTGGCTTCGCTATTCTTAGCACTGTGGTGGAAAGTTACGGGTTGGGTTCAGGTAAGTGTGCGATTGTTTGTACGTTAGGGTTAGGGGCGGGTTAAGTGAGTTAGGGTTAGTGCGCGGGTTAGGCGTGTGTGCGATAGTGACAGACTTTAGGGTTGGGGAGGTTTAAGTGAGTTAGGGTTAGGGCGCGGGTTAGGCATGTGTGCGATAGTGACGGAACTTAGGGTTAGGGTTTGGGTTAAGGTAAGTGGATAGATAGTAGTGTATGTTTAATTTAGTGTAGCGTTAGATGTAGGAATTTGTGTATTTGTGTGGTGGCTGTTTGTTTGATGTGCTTGTGTTGTGTGTATGTGTTTCAGAGCAGCAAATCTTTTCCATGGGAAAAAATTCTCTGTTCTGAATGTTTAATAAACCATTTGTTTTATCAGTGGTTTGGAGATTTTACTTTCTGGCACTGAGCTGATTTACATTGTGAGAAGCAGCGTTGGTTTTACATTTTTTATTTGTGGATCCAATCGCTTTCTTCTGCTGTTCTGAATGTTTGATATTTTCCTGTTTAGATGTTTTGGGGCCGATGAAATGGCATTCGCTACTTTCATTTTTCGATAACATGATATAAACGCGTCCACCCATATTATCAGGCCCCTCAAATCAACCTTTGTAATTGAAAACAGAAGAAAGGCTGTTTTAATGCTTTCTTGCAGCACGACTGTACTTACTTTCGCCTGCCTCTGCCTCCAAGGTTATACCAAACCAGGGAAAAATGAATCCATTTATTCTGAGATTTTGTGACCTTGGAAGTAGTATATTTATAGACTGAGAATGTGGTGCAAATCACCCATGTTTTAGGTTACAAGGGGTAAATCCCCCATCAAAAACATATCTTTTCAGTCACTGCTGAATGACGTCTTTTATGGCAGTATACTGTGCAATACTATAATGATGTGTTGTAAGCTGTGGACAATAAGTTTGTGTCAGTAAATCAAATTAGACCCATTAACATGTATATTCCCATGTTTTGCATTGCTAATCACACCACTTGCATTTTCCTCTAAACCTGTACACACAGTTTCTATGTATACTTACCTCATAGTGGCAGACACAGTTGTGTACCAGTGTACTGCATCATGTAATAATCTCATTTGCACATAACGTCATTCAGTATGTATTAATATGAAAATTCAGACCCAGTTAAACACAGTTAGGACTGTGTTACTTGTGGAGTGCCCTGATGTAGTACTTTAGGACTGTATTACTTGTGGAGCGACCTGATATAGTACTTTTCTTTAAAACACCTTTATTGAATTATCACTTGTAACATAGGCAAGTTTACATTTATATAAAAGTAATTAAACTGTATTAGCAAGTTCACGTTTACAAACATTATACTTCACGTGTATTGCTGTGTATTATATCACCTAAGTAACATTACATAAATTATTCAATTCCTGCCCTTTGTTTTTTTTTAAGCAAGAAACATCTTATACCGTCATACATATGCAATCATAGTTATATAAATGAAAGCAAACCACATTGACACAATCCTAGTTCCAAGCATTTTACGTCACAAACCATAACAAAACACTCCCAGTTGCAAACATTATACGCCACTTGTAAGCTACCCAATCATTTTCAGTCAAACGTTACATAGCTCATTTAAGTCTTGCCTTCTTTTAAACCTCATTCCTCCCCCTGTATGTATTGTTACCACAATTCCCATTTTTTTCCTATGTAGTTTGATCCTACCCTTTTCTAAGGATTTCAATGTCAGTTGTTTTATCTCTGTTAACTATATTCACTACTTCTAGTATAGTTGGTTTAGATTTTGATTTCCATTTTCTATTAATTGCTTTTTTGACAGCCACCATAATTAGACACAGCACGACTTTACCACTTCTAGGCAATTGTGATTCTGTATCATAGCTCAGAGCAATCATCTCCTTCATTACACCAATCAGCCTACCCAGCATATCTGACAGTGCATCTTGCAGGGGATCCTTAAAGTCCACCAACTCACAGCACTCACAGAAAATATGTTCCCATTTACCTCTTTCTTCCCCGGCATACCTCCAACATTTACCTGAGGAAAAATTCTCTGGAGTCTGTTTGAGATAGAAAAATATCTATGTAAACATTTCCAAGCAAAAATCCTAAATCTTGTACATTTCGCTGTATATTTGGAAGACATACATATGTCTTCCCATTGTTTCTTTGTGGATTGATTATCCAGTCTCTCTTCCCAGTCCTTTCTAACCTTCTCTGATTGAGTCTTAAAGTCATTGTGCAATATTTTATGTGATGGCAGCTTCTGTTCTAGATTCTATTAAAAACTCTTAACAGTGCTGGGCTTTCATTTAGGTCCCCCTTATTTCTTTCTCTTTGCCTATACTCTGATATCAGTCCTTGATAGGGAAGGCAGTCTCTAACCTGAGATCCAAATAAATTCTTAGCATCTTCCCATTCTATCATCTTTCTCTCTCTAGTTATTTGCTCCCAGTACCTTGCTTCCTTTGCCAGTTTTCTCCATTAATTTCCAGCCCCCTCTTGCCTATTGTCTATATCCCTAATTGCAGCCACCCCTATTGACAGACTCTCCTTTCTCCATTCCCATATTGGCTTAGATGTTCTTCATGTTTCACTGTTGCAGTCATTACACTTGGGTTATCCTGCTGGCAGGCTACCCTCAGTCAGCCTGAATTCCAAAGTCTAGGTCCGGTGTCAGTTGCTGTCGCCTCCTCCCTGACGTCAGTGCACCAGGGGTATAAAAGATGCAGCCAACGCCATTTTCTTCAGTCTTTCTTGCCGCGCGGTGCCCGAAATAGAAGCAGTTCGCAAGTGCCGGTCGGCCGACTCCTGAGATTTTCGTGTTCGAATTTCAGATCTGAAGTCTTCATTAAAAGCTAAGTACCCCATTGGGGAAAACTTTTTTCTTGCTCCAGACTGATGTCAGAAAAAGTTAATAATTGTATTTCTTGTGGGAAGCAAATACCTCATAAGGACTTTTACTCTTACTGTATTCCTTGCCTAGGCCCTGACCATGACGTTGCTAGCTGTCAGTTTTGTGCTAGATTTAACCAACGCACTATTAAGCGTCAGTACGATTTTGCATTTCACTATTTTGGCAGAAGATTTAATTACACTATGCCATCGGATAGCCATCTGACTACCAGAATTCACAAGAAATGCAAAAAAAAAAAGAAAAGGACAGGCATCCAAGGTCCAAAACCGATGACAAGGCTTCCTCTAAGCCAGTCGTCGGTTCTCAGTGAGGCACTTTCACAGCCCCTGACGCCCGCTACTTTGGACTCGCAGGCCACTACAGACTCCCATGTGGAGTCGACTAGGCCACTGGAAGCTCAGGGTATTGGACCTTCAGAAACAATTCCCTCAGATGGGCCCAGAGCCGCTGAGCAGGCATCGGCTACTGAGGGTGTTTTCAGACCTACTCAATTTCTCATTAAAGTGACTCCAGCTACAAAGGCAAAGACTAAAGCACCTTTAAAGACAAAGGAACAAGTACAACAGCCTCATGGTCAGGCCTCCATGCCCAAAAAACAGATGCTCAAAATGGCCGAAGACTTAATTATTTTGATCAGGGGTTCCCATCCCCCTCCTGATAAAAGGCCTAGGCAAGAGACAGAATATGAATCTTCATATCAGGTTTCCATTTCTTCTGATTCCTCTTCTGATCAGGAATAGTCTCTTCCTCCCTATGAGGATTCTGATGATGAAGAATCTGTCCCTTCAGCCTCTCCTCCTGAGGATTACTCTTTTGGGGAAACCTTACATACCATGAGGGAACATTTCCACTGGGAGAGCCAAGATTATTCAGAATCTAAGAAAAGGCTCAGAGGCTTCCTTTTACTCCCATAACACAGGCCCCTAGCTATTCCATCTGTGTCAGACATTGTAGATGATGTATTTTCAGAGTCCAGTCTGACCCCTGACTCCTTACCTCCAGCTCCTGTTAAGCCGGACAGGTACTACAGGGTCCCTGACTCTCATAAATTCCTTTTCAAAAACCCTGCTGCTGACCCTGAAACTATCTCTCAGGGCCCCAAAGAGGTCAAGGCTTCCACTGCAAAAAACCCTACCACCTCTGACAGGGATTCTAGGGCCATGGACAGACGGGGAAAAAAGATCTACACTTCTGCTACCTTGGCTATAAGGGCTTTAAATTGCCAGTTTCATATGCTCAAATATCAGCAATATGTTATGTCACTGCTTAAACAGAAAATGTTGATAAATTCTGAATGTGCAGAAAACAAAGAAATGCAGGATTTATTGCATGCAGCTGAGCAAGTTGGAAAGCATACTTTGCAATGTGGCTTTGATTCTTTAGAGGCCTCCTGCAGGACCGCTGTCATGGGTTCAGTAATTAGGAGGCATGCTTGGTTAAAGGAACAAAATCTACCAGATCATGTTTGTGTCTTTTGGCTTTTCCTGGTTAGGGGTCGCCACAGTGGAACTCCGGTCTGCTAATAATTGGTAGTTGATTTTTACGTGCCGAGTTACCAGCTCTGATGCACAACCTTCAATGAAGGTACACCCATTCATGCATGTCTCCATGCAGAAGACGCTCTAGCTGAGAATCGAACCAGACAGTGTCTTACTGTGAGGCGACAACACTACCGCAGCACCACCACCGTGGGATATCATGTTAAAGCAAAATTATTAGATGCTCCATTACAGCATGATACTTTGTTTGGTGTTAAAGCAGAAGAGGTGTTAAAGAAAATGGAGGACAAAGCTAAATCTATGCAAACAGTCAAGGATTTCTTACAGGTACAACCTCCAAGATTTAGCAGACACTGGCCTACAAAGAATTGGTCCTTTCCAGTGTCAGACAGACCACAAAGAGGCAGATACAGACGCCCAAGAGGCACATCCCAGCCCCAAGGTTCATACAGGTCTAAACAATGGAGTGCTTCTACCTCCAAAAGTGGAGAAGACAAATCACAGCCTTACAGGAAACAGTCCCAATGACTTCCCCCTGCCTGCGCCAAGCACTTATCTTCTGTCAGCACCTTTAGGGGGAAAACTAGCACTATTTTCTCAAAATTGGCACATAATAACCCAGGACAAATGGGTCTTAGACATAGCGTCACAGGGCTACAAGTTTCACTTTCATACCCTGCCAAGGGCAATTGGTTGGCCAGACCTACCAAAAAACCAATGGGCAGAGGCACAAAAACAAGTCTCATCCTTCATGGACATGAGGGCCATTCAACAAGTACCAGAGCAAGAGCAGGGACAAGGATTTTAGTCAAGACTGTTCTTGGTACCCAGAAAGGACAAAGCCTGGAGACCAGTACTGGACCTATCTATTCTAAACACATATCTGGATATACCAAAATTCAAAATGTTAACTTTACAGCAGCTTCTGCCCATGCTGGGCAAGAAGGCTTGGCTTGTGACTTTAGACCTAAAAGAGGCATACCTGCATGTCCCAATCAGACAAACATGCAGAAGATACCTCAGATTCAAAGCTGGCTCAATGCACTAACAATTCTCTGCACTGCCCTTTGGCTTATCTACTGTTCCCAGGGTCTTCACAAAGACCCTGGCACCAGTAATTGCATTCTGCAGACAAAGAGGAATACAAATATATCCTTACTTGGACGACTGCCTCATACAAGCAGAGAACAAGGACATTCTACTACAGCATCTGGCGTTTCTAAAGAGATTACTACCATGCCAAGGGTACACAGTCAACGAACAGAAATCAAAACTAGTACCCTCTCGAGATAATATTCCTGGGTGCAAGCTTAAATACAACTGCTCAGATGGCTTATCTCACGACAGACAAACAAAGGCAACTGACTACCTATTTCAAACTGTTGGCGACAAAGGCCCAGTTATCTGCAAGAAAAATACTGCAGGCTTTGGGCTTCATGGCATCCTGCATTCTACTAATTCCATATGCAAGACTGCATATAAGGAAACTTCAATGGTACCTAAAAAGTGTTTGGACTCAGCATTGCCACAGCCTGGAAACAATAATTACTCTCATTCCCTGCCTGCAACAGGAGTTTTGATGGTGGGCGAAGGCCTGTCACCAGAACAAGGGACAGCCATTCACCTTACCCCCAGCCAGGCAGACATTAACAACGGATGCATCAGATTATGCCTGGGAGGCCCACATGGCAGGAAGATGTATTCAAGGCACATGGTCCGCCAACCAAATGTATCTACTTATCAATCAAAAAGAGATGCTAGCTGTTCAGAATGCCCTGACAGCCTTCAAGGACCTACTTCATCTGGGACAACTACTGATAAAGACAGACAACACCACGGTCATGTGGTATATAAACAAGCAGGGAGGCACTCATTCTTACCCCCTCTGCAGACTAGCCATGACTTTGTGGGACACAGCATTGACTTACCAAGTACATCTGCAGGCACAATTCCTGCCAGGAAAGATAAATACTCTGGCAGACAAACTAAGCAGAAACCTCATGGATCCCGACGAGTGGAAATTGGATCCACAAGTCTTCAACATGATAACAAGGAAATGGGGATGCCCGGACTTAGACCGATTTGCCTCTCCCCACAACTGCCAACTAAAGAGATTCTGCACAAGGACTTATCACAGACAAGCATGGAAAGTGGATGCCCTATCTTTCAGCTGGAAAAACTTAACAGTATATGCCTTTCCTCCACTGCATCTCCTCCCCAAGGTACTCCTAAAGGTCAAACAAGAGAAGCCAAAAATGATACTCATTGCCCCAGACTGACCCCGCCAGTACTGGTATCCAATCCTAAGGAACTTGCCTCAATGCCCAGCCTGGACCTTACCTCAAATACCTCATCTACTGTCCCAACAAAACAATCAGATCCTGCACAGCCAACTCAAGACCTTAAATCTGGCAGCATGGCGGATAATGTAGTCATACAAAACACACCTCTCACTAAAGCAGTGATGGATGTCATTTTGGAGGCCAGGAGGCCTAGTACTAGAAAATCTTATGCTGGAAAATGGAAGAGAGTCTGTAATTGACACAGCAGTACCAAATATTCCTCAGATTTTGCAATACTTAACTGAGATGTTGGACAAAGGCCTATCCTTTTCATCAATTAAAATTCATGCCTCTGCCATTTCGGTTCATTACAATACAGAGCCACCAATCTTTTCTCATCCTTTGTTAAGGCAGTACCTCAGAGGAGCCAAAAACTTAAGGCCTCCAAGGAGATCACCAATACCTGCAATCGGACCTCAATTATGTTTTGGAAAAACTCACTCTGCCCCCTTTTGAGCCAGCCGCTGCAGCTGATATCAAATTTTTATCTTGGAAAACAGCTCTGCTCCTAGCAATAACCTCTGCAAGACGAGTCTCAGAGCTACAGGCACTCATGGCTTTGGAACCTTTTATCATTTTTTATCCAGATAGGGTTTCTCTGAGGACAAACCTGACATTTATGCCTAAGGTAGTGTCCAGTGTGGCCCTTAACCAAACTATTCATCTGCCTACTTTTTATCCAAACCCACAGAATAAGGGGGAGAGAATTCTGCATTCTTTGGACATACACAGACAGCTGTGCTTCTATTTGAACAGAACCAAAGCTTTCAGAAAGACTGAGCAACTACTAGTGGCATATGCTGCAGGATCACAAGGAAAGGCTATCTCTAAGCAGACTATTTCAAAGTGGATAGGCCACTGCATTCGTTTCTGCTATTCACAACATGGCAAGCCAGTGCCTAAGGGTATTAGGCCACATTCAACCAGAGCAGCAGCCACTTCAGCAGCCTTCCTCAGGGGAGTACCAACCAAAAACATTTTAGAGGCTGCTACCTGGAGTTCAGTGCACACCTTTACAAAGCACTATCATCTACCACTCTACTCTAAATCCAGGGCAGACTTTGCTACTGCAGTTTTGCAGGGCCTCATAACCACTCCTAATGCTATTTAGCTCCAGCCTCCCAACCATAGCTTTGGGATTCAACCCAAGTGTAATGACTGCAACAGTGAAACACGAAGAACATAGTACAGTTGTGTACACCTACCATAAATGTAGATGTTCGAGTGTTTTCACTGTTGCAGTCCAGATTACCCACCCTCCATCCCCCTTATCTTTGCTGGAACTTATCTGCAATTCTCTAATCTATACAACCTCTGTGGTGTATTTGCTTGTAGATGAAGGTATGACATATGTATTTTGGTGCATGCATGTTTTATTGGCATATTTTAACCTACCCTTTTGGGGGCACCTGACATCTGGGGCAAGAAAAACTGAAGAAAATGGAGTCGGCTGCATCTTTTATACCCCTGGCGCACTGACGTCAGGGAGGAGGCGACAGCAACCGACGCCGGACCTAGACTTTGGAATTCAGGCCGACTGAGGGTAGCCTGCCAGCAGGATAACCCAAGTGTAATGACTACAACAGTGAATACACTGGAACATCTGCATTTATGGTAAGTGTACACAACTGTACTTTTTTAGGATATTTTCTACTACTTTATGGATATAATATTCTGTATGATTATTGTTATTCTCCTTAAAGGCCTGCATTCAAAATCCAAGTCTCTCCTTGTTTCTTGAGCTTCCCTCCTGTTTCATGGTCTTCCCTTTCCCATTTGAATGGTAGATGTTCTTCGTGTTTCACTGTTGCAGTCATCACACTTGGGTTATCTGCCTGCAGGTAGCCCTCAGTCGGCCCGAATACCAGAGTCTTCATATTTCTACGTCGGATGCTGTCTCCTCTTCCATGATGTCAGGTCGTCATGGGTATAAAATATGCAGCTGATGCCATTACATCAGCTTTTCTTGCCGCGTAGGAGCCCAAAGCAGAAGCAGTTCTCAAGTGCCGGTGGGCTGCAACCTGAAATTTTTGTTTTTCGAGTTTCAAACCTGAAGTCTTCTAAAGCTAAGTACCCCATTGGGGATCCTTTTTTCTTGCTCTAACCGATGTCAGAAAAAGTTAACAATTGTCTTGCCTGTGGAAAGCAAATAAGTCACAGAGATTTTCATTCTTACTGTGTCACCTGTTTAGACCCAGACCACGACATCCCTTGCTGCCAGTTTTGTGCCTTGTTTAATGCCCAAACTATTCATCATTGGGCTATCTTTGTCACTAAATTCTTTCGCTCTCGTTCTCCGTATTCCGAACTGGCTTCGATAAGCCATCCAACTACCGATCTTCTGAAAAAATGTAAGGATAAAGACAGAGACAGACCGCATAGGTCCAAAACTGCCAACGCTTCCATTAAGGTGGTCGCCAGTCAGCCGGTACTTAGTGAGGCACCTTCGCAGCCCCTGATACCTGCGTCTACAGATTTGCAGGCCTCTGTTGAGACCAATTCGGAGTCCGGTGTGCCACGAGATGCTTCTTAGACTATGGAACTTGCAGATGTCTCTACCTTGGATGGGTCCAGAGCCACAGTGCAGGCACCGGCTTCTGAGGGTGTATTTCGACCTTCTCATGTTCGTATTAAACCGACAACTTCGTTTTTGACTAAAACTACTGTGTTTCTCAGGGCCAGAGTTCACACTACGCCTAGAAAACCGATGACTGAAGTGCATGCTCAAGCTCCCATGCCACAGAAACAAATGCTTAAAATGGCTGAATACATTATTACTCTAATTAGGGGAAGCCAGCCTTCCCTGCCTTAAAGACAAAAAAATGGAATTTTGTTCTGATTCTACAGACCATGAGTCCAATGACTCTGATCCCCATCTACCTATGAGGATTCAAATGCAGAGGATTCCATTCTGTCTGCCCCCCCTCCAGAAGATTGTGGTGAAACCTTGCATACCTTAAGAGAGCATTTCTGCTGGGAATGCCAAGACTATCCTCAGTCCAGAAAGAGACTCCAAGAATTTTTAGACTTGCCTCAGCACAGGCCTCTAGCTATACTGCCTATGCTGGATATTGTGGATGATGTCCTCATGTAATTCAGTCTTACTCCTGACACCTTACCACCAGCTCCTAGAAAACCTGATATGTACTACAGAGTACCTGATTCTCACAAATTTCTCTTTAAGAATCCTACTGCGGATCCAGAGACCATTTTCCAGGGACTTAAAGGCATTAAGGCTACTACAGCCAAAAACCCTACCCCTTCGGACAGAGATTCTAGAGCTTTAGACAGATGGGGTAAGAAGGTATATACCACTGCAACTCTTGCCATCAGGGCTTTGAATTACCAGTTTCACATGTTGAAGTACCAGCAACATATTGTGGAACTAATTAAACAAAACATGTTGTTACTTCCAGATTGTGCAGAAAATAAAGATTTACAAGAGTTAATGCATTCTGCAAACCATATTAGTAAACATACTTTGCAGTGTGGGTTTGATGCCTTAGAAGCATCTTGCAGGGCTGTTGTCACTGGGTCTGTACTGAGAAGGCATGCTTGGCTGAAGGAACAAATCTTGCCAAACCATGTCAAAGCAAAATTACTAGATGCTCCATTAAGTCAAGATTGTTTGTTTGGCATAAAAGCAGAAGAAGTTCTTAACAATATGGAGGAAAAAGCTAAATCTATGCAAACTGTTAAAGATTTCTTACAGGTGCAGCCACCTAGATTCAGTAGGCATTGGCCTTCTAAAAACTGGTCCTTTCCAGTCCCTCCCTGGCCTTCTCAGTCCAAACCCAGGGGAAACAGACCACGAAGTCTACAGTCTCAGGGTATGTAGAGATCTAAACAATGGAGTGCTCCCACCTCAACAACAGGGAGTGGCAAGCCACCCCCCCATGGAAAAAGTTCACAATGACTTTTCAGTCTTCCTTCCCAGCCATGCCCAGGTACCTGCACCCCTAGGAGGAAAACCCGCCCTTCATGCAAACAACTGGATCTCCATTACTCAGGACTGATGGGTTCTAAACATTGTATCCCAGGGATACAGATTCTACATCTACTCACTGCCAACCCCAAGTGGGTTGCCAGACCTTCCTCCAAACCAGTGGGCAGAGGCTCAAAAACATTAACTTTCCCTTCTCAATGTCAGGGCTATTCAACCTGTTGCAGTAGAACAAAGGGGACAGAGTTTTTACTCCAGACTGTTCCTGGTGCCCAGAAAAGAGAGCTCTTGGCGCCCTATCCTGGATCTGTCAATTCTCAACACCTTTCTGGAGGTACCAAAATTCCAAATGCTTACACTGCAGCAGCTCCTTCCTATGCTAGCCAAGGATGCACGGTTAGTCACCCTAGACTTAAAAGAAGCTTATTTGCACATCCCCATAAGGGAGTCTTGCAGGAAATACCTACGTTTCAGGGCAGGCTCTATGCACTATCAGTTCTCTGCACTTCTATTTGGCTTATCTACTGCACCCAGAGTATTCACAAAGTGCCTGGCTCCAGCCACTGCATACTGCAGGCAGAGAAATATTCAAATTTACCCATATTTGGATGATTGCCTGATTCAGGCGGACAGTCAGGAATTGCTACTTCAGCACCTGGTATTTGTAAAGAGACTCCTAACTTCACTGGGGTACACCATCAATGAAAAGAAATCCCAAATGGTGCCCAGTCAAAAGATTGTATTCCTGGGAGTAAGCTTGAACACAACTTCCCAGATGGCATTTCTCACTCCAGAAAAACAGATCTATCTGACAAACTACTTCAAACTAATGGCCACCAAAACCCAGCTTTCTGCAAGGAAAATACTGCAAGCCCTAGGGTTCATGGCCTCATGCATTCTGCTAATTCCATATGCAAGACTGCATATGAAGAAACTTTAGTGGTACTTAAAAAGTCTCTGGTGCCAACATTCTCAGGACCTGGAAAGAATGATTCCTATCATACCTTGTCTAAGGGCAGAGTTCCTTAACCACAACAAGGGACTTCCTTTCACTCAGCCTCTCACTGCCCAAACCCTGACAACAGCCGTATCAGACTATGCATGGGGGGGCTTACATGGCAGGCAAATGCATTCAAGGCAAATGGAGCCCAAGACAAATCCCCCTGCATGTAAATCAAAAAGAGATGTTAGCTGTACAGAATGCTCTGACAGCCTTCAAGTACCTTATCCTTCCAGGACAGCTCCTGATAAAGACAGACAACACCACAGTTATGTGGTACATAAACAAGCAGGGGGGAACTCATTCCTACCCACTCTGCAGGTTAGCCATGGCCCTATGGAACACAGCCTTGAGCAACCAAGTGCACCTACAAGCTCAATTCCTGCCAGGCAAACAAAATTCACTGGCAGATGACTTAAGCAGAAATCTACTGGACCCACACGAGTGGAAACTGGAACCCAACTCATTCAAACTTCTAATCCAGAGGTGGGGGACAACAGAGGTGGACCTCTTTGCCTCCCCCCAAAACCATCAATTGAGCAAATTTTGCACCAGAAATCCTCACAGAAAAGCATGGAAGGTGGATGCCCTATCCTTTTCATGGGAAAGCCTCTCAATTTATGCCTTTCCTCCTCTGCCCCTCCTCTCAAAAGTACTACTCAAGATCATACAAGACAGGCCAAGGACAATACTTATTGCCCCAAACTGGCCATGCCAGCACTGGTACCCACTCCTCTGCAGTCTGACGGCAGTGCCACCCCGGCACCTACATCAGACCCCCCCCTGCTATCCCAGCAGGAGGGACAGATTTTGCATCCACAGCTGCAAACCCTAAACCTTGCAGCCTGGCATATCCCCTGAATAAAACACCTGCAACCCTCAGCAAACAGGTGTTGGATGTCATCCTTGAAGCCAGAAGGCCTAGTACTAGCAAATCCTATTCTGAAAAGTGGAAAAGGTGTTGTTCTTGGAGTCAGTCTCAAGGAAAGGACACAGCCATGCCCACCTTACCTCAAATCCTGGATTACCTAGCAGAGCTGCTCCAAAGAGGCCTATCCTTCTCATCCATTAAGATTCATGCCTCTGCCGTCTCAGCTCATTATAATACTGAGCCTTATCTCTTTTCTCACCCCTTCATCAAACAGTTCCTGAGAGGAGCTAACAACTTAAGGCCCCCCTAGGAGAGCTCCCACCTCGGCCTGGGACCTTAACTTTGTACTGGAGAAGCTCATGCTTCCCCCTTTTGAACCTGCTGCTTCAGCAGAGTTAAAATTCCTCTCTTGGAAAACAGCCTTACTTTTAGCCATCACTTCAGCAAGAAGAGTGTCTGAGTTACAGGTACTAATGGCTGTGGAACCTTTCATTATTTTCCATGCTGGCA
Source organism: Protopterus annectens (assembly GCF_019279795.1). Classification (NCBI taxonomy): domain Eukaryota; kingdom Metazoa; phylum Chordata; order Ceratodontiformes; family Protopteridae; genus Protopterus; species Protopterus annectens. The sequence goes on along the minus strand of NC_056749.1, from coordinate 473,650,910 downwards.
GTGTTTCCCTCAAGACTAATCCATCATTTTTTCCCAAGGTGGTATCCAGTGTGGCTTTAAACCAATTCATTCATTTGTCAACCTTTTTCCCTAATCCTCAGAGTAAAGGGGAAAGGATCCTGCACTCCTTGGACGTGCACAGACAGCTCAGGTTCTACCTTGACAGAACAAAACCTGTCAGAAAATCTGACCAGATGCTAGTCAGCTTTGCTACAGGGGCAGAGGGCAAGGCCATTTCAGAGCAAACCATTTCCAAGTGGATAGCAAACTGCATCCATTTCTGCTACAAACACCATGGAAAACCTACCCCACAGGGGATCACAACCCACTCCACTAGGGCTACCTCAACCTCTACAGCATTTTACAGGCAAGTCCCTACCAAGGACATCCTGGAAGCTGAAATCTGGAGTTCTCTACACACCTTCACAAAGCATTACAACTTACCTATCTTTTCTAAATCCAGAGCTGGATTTGCTACAGCAGTCTTACAAGACCTGCTAGCCAGCCCTAACACTTCTTGACTGCCTCCACCCTTCCTCAGCTTTGGGAATCAACCCAAGTGTGATGACTGCAACAGTGAAACATGAAGAACATAGTACAGTTGTGTACACTTACCATAAATGTAGATGTTCAAGTGTATTCACTGTTGCAGTCCTGGTTTCCCTCCCTCTACTTTCTACCATACTTTCTACCTATTTTCTTTTGGCCGTATTTTATGGCAGGGGTATTTACTTTTTACTGGAGGTGTTCCACACCATGTAATAGCTTCCTATTTTGGGGACTCCTGGCATTTGGTGCAAGAAAAACTGATGTAATGGCGTCGGCTGCTGTTTTATACCCCCTGATGACCTGACATCATGGAAGAGGAGACAGCATCCGAAGCAGAAATCCCAAGACTCTGGTATTCGGACCGACTGAGGACTACCTGCAGGCAGATAACCCAAGTGTGATGACTGCAGCAGCGAATACACTTGAACATCTATATTTATGGTAAGTGTACACAACTGCACTTTTGCTGCTCATGTTATGTATAGGAGCTTTAGCTGTGTAGCTCTGAAGTAACCTTTCAATTCGGGTAATCTCAATATGCCCTGTTCTACTGGAAGAATCAGCTTATTCCATTTGACTCTTGCCATCTTTCCCATCCAGATAAAGTCATTCAGCTCTTTATTAATTGCCATCCACAACTTCTCTGGTTGATAAAAATATGCTTTACTTGTATATAAGACTAAAGGAACTATAAAAACATTTTAACTGCTTGTATCTTACTGTATTACCTTTTTTGTGTAGTCTCTTCCCACATATCCTTAGCTGCCACACAAGAATAATTTTTAATCCATATTCCTAAATACTTAATTTTATCATGTCCCTGTAAGTATGGATATTGCTGAACCAATTCATATGTGGGTTTGTAATTTACCACTATTGCCTTTGTTTATCTTCATTAATTTTGTATTCTGAAAAGATTTGAAACTGCCTCAAAATGTTCCACAACAATGTAATGTCTCTTTCTGGTTTTGTCAGATATAAGATAATATCATCTGCAAAACAAGCCAGCTTTTCTCAACTACCATACTGATTATATCCTTGAATTTCTGAGTCCCTTATTTTCTTTGCCAAAGGTTCTAAATATAATGCAAATAAAGTGGAAAGAGGGCACCCCTGCCTGGTTCCCCTGCTGAAGCAGAAATTATCAGAGAGGACCACACACACTTTAATTTTCGCCTCCGATCCCTCATATATCCTCCTAAATGCAAATGCTTCAATTGCCCTGCTTATAAAGTCACAGCTTACTCTGTCAAATGCTTTCTCTGCATCAAGACCCACAAACAACAATGGTGTTTTCTTACATTCTGCTTCCCTCTTGATCATCATTGTTCTGTTAATGTTGTCAAATGTTTGCCTCCCCTCCACAAAACCACAATGATACATATCTATCAATTTTAGCAGTACGTTTGCCATTCTTTTAGCCATTATAGACATAAACACTTTATAATAATGGTTTAGTATTGAAATAGGCATGTATGTAGCTGGATCTGAAGGATCCTTGCCCTCTTTAGGTATTACAGCTACCACCGCTTTCTTCCAGGATGTTGGTGCTTCTCCTTCTCTTAAAATACTGTTAAACAAAACCTTCCAGATCCGTATCAGTTTTTTTCCCTCCTAGCTTCCAAACCTTTACAGGAATACTTTATATTCCTGGGGACTTTCCTGTAGATTGGTTATACAGCACAGTGTTTGTCTCATCTCCTCCTATCCTAACCATTAGTAATTGAGCCTCATCTATATCTAACCTTGGTATATTTAATTCTTTCATAAACATTTCCAGTTGTATCTTTTATTGATTTCTATATTTCTCTGCTTTATACAGACTTTCGTAGAATTTGTGAAATATTTCTAATATTTCTACAGAATATCCTGCTATATGCTTCCTAAGCTTGGTGACCGCTATTTTGCTTTCTGTTGAGTGAGTTGTGGTAAAAGTTTTGTGCTCTAGTGTTATTATCACAAAACAGTTGCTTAACAGCAATCTTTCTAAACTCATGCATATTATTGAGGTAATCCCTTACTTTCTGCTTAGCATTCTACACGATCTTCTTCTTGTTTTGTGAGATTCCCCCTATTCTGCAATAGTTTAACATTTGTCAGCCCCTCTAATATTTATTGTTACTTTTTAACCTTAGCTCCCTTTCTTTTACTGCCACCCTATTTTTAAATTTCATCTTAATTTTATCTTACTCCCTAGATATATTTTCAGGAGAAATTTCTATCCTGACAAATAGCTCCTGAATAATCTCCACTGTCCATTCTTTAAATTACTCTTTTTTTCAACAGATAGGTGGGAAAGCACCAGTGTCTCATTTTTATTTCATTACCCCGTGTTTTTATTTTCGTTATTGGTGCATAATGTGAAGTACTTTTTGGGTGCATATCAAAAACTTCAGTTAAATATGCATGTTCCTGTGAAATGTAAATTCAGTCTAACCTAGCCCAGTTTTTATATCTTGGGGAATATTATGTAAATTCACTCTGAACTCCTATTATTGAATTCACATCTTTCATGCCAAATATTTTCATAAATTTCTTCAAAATTCTACCCTCCTTTGTTATACTTTCTCTTCTGGGCCCCCCACACACATCTTCGCTGCTGCAAATCAAATTCCAGTCCCCACCTATAAGTAATATTCCTTGCTGAAAACTGATTATTTCTCCCAGAATTTTCTTAAGCTCCATTATAGCAGTTTTATTTGGAATATACTGATGTAGTACTTGTTAAGTACTGGAAAGTGCTTAGTGGGTCCTGGAGGATGGGATTTGAAGAATATGGTCTGTGTACTTAGTAAAGAATTTTCAAATGGAAACAGACTGTCTACCCTGCTTGGATTACTTTTGAATACTTAGTAATTCTGTATAATATTTCAAGTTATATACTTTTTATTATTTTTTGACTGTATGAGTTTATTTTCACTACTTCTACTACCATTATCTGATCTGATTAACATACAGTGATTAACTAGATATATATGGATTGCAAATCTTCCACACAGAGAAGTTTCTTACGCTGTTCTGTTTTTGGGCCCACTGTATTTAGTTTAGTGGGTTGTTTGAGACTTCAGGGATACCACGGAGATTTGCTTTTTTGATTTGAAGAATATGCTAATAGTCGGAGTGTATACCTAGCTATGTAGCAATGAAGTATTAACTCTAGCATGACATTTTCCTATTTATGACTATTAGTGGTATTTATGCTTCCAAAGTCATAAAGCAGATAAGCCCTAAATGTCTTCAAAACACTGCAGAAAGTGATTTCAGTAAATTTAGTAATTTCTGGCTGGTCATATTGGGATCTACCACAAAGTTCCTTGGATGGTGTAATTTGAATCAGAAAATTTCACAATTGGACAAAATTATTGGTTTTCCTTGGAATCAATGTCTAAACCAACCATACTAAAATAGTAAATGTAGTAACAGAGATAAAAGAACTGGAAGTGGAATCTTTAGAAAAAAGCAGGAGCAGATTACATAGAAAAAATGGGAATTTTGGGAACTAAATGTGCAGAATAACATTTTGAAGGAGGAGTGAGGTTTAAGAGAAGGCAGGAGTTATGAGCTATGTAATGTCTGACTGAAAATGACTGCATAGAAGATTATATGTTATGTATAATGTTTGCAACTGAAAATATGTTAATATGGTTTGTTTTTATTTAGATAAATGTATGATTATTGAACTGTCACTTATGACATAGGCCAGGCAAAGATGTTTCTTGCTTAAAAAAATGTTTGGTTTTCCTGAAACAGGAGGAAAATTAAAAAAACAGCAGAAGCAAAGCTTTCCATATTCATTTCCCCCACTACTCCCGTTAATAAATGTAATAACTCTGAAGCTAGCATATTTCAGAATAAGTAGTATTTAATTTAGAATTTAAATTAAAAAAGGACCAATTAGGCAAATGCGGATTTGTTCAAGTTATTGGCATTTTCTTCATAAGCCTGTTGGAGAATTACTCCTCAGACCAATGTGCTTCAAAGAATCCTTGTACATCTTGTCAGTATGATTTCAAATGCTAAGTAAATCAGAGTGAAGATGTTTTATTATTAATATGTGTACAATTCAAAATTTGCAGTGTTTGATTTGTACTGAGTACCAGAGGTTAGCAGTTGTGAATGCCTCTGGTCCCCACTACAGCATAATGTGTTGTTATTTACTGTATGGGTATTAAGCCAGACAATTCAGATGTCTGACTATAGGCAGGCTTCTGAAGCACTGTGCAAGGAGTACCTAAGGAAAACAAGCATAGGAAGGGAGTGGGAAATGTAAGTTGGCTCAGCATTCTGGCTGACTTGATTATAGTTTGTATCAAGGCTGAGAGTCTCATTGCAACAGTGCACCCCATCCTTTTTTGCTGTTGTTGTGTATATCTGCAGAAAACACTCAACTGGTAGTTACTTGTAAATTGTAGAGTTAAGGGGGCACTTGCCTGTGGCATCTCAGGTTCTGCCTCCAGTGACTATAGTGTCAAACAACTGAAAGTAACTATTCTTAAATAAGACTTCACTTGAGTTACTTTGGACAGCAGAAGACAAAGTCAAAATGCATTTATGTATAGAATTACTTTGCTTACGTCACAGCACATCTTTGTTGATTACTTTGGTCAGAACTGTCTTAATTCATAATTTTGTAGTTGTCCATGTAGCCAAATGCACACCTACCCTTCCCAGCTCTCAACGATATCCATGTTCAAGTGTCAGGATTACTTTTAAATAGTTACCAGATTAACAGTATTTGTTTCATTAATGTCATACTGAAAATACCCATGAATCTTAATGTTTTTCTTTGTTTTACAGGGATCTTCTGGATTTCCTGGTCAGAAGGTAATTTATTCTTGCTTTCTTTGGACATTCTTTTGTAATGCAAACCTGTCTAGTATTTGTGCATGTTGAAAGTTATTACTTCATTGGGTAAAGTTCTCATTATTGTCAACATTGTTATGCTGTAAACACCAGTATTAGGACTTTAGAGATACTATTTCTCAGTAGCTGTGGTAGTGATCATCACCGGCAGCAGGAGACATTAGCCAGATATAAACACGTCATGTTATATGTAACATTATGTTTGCTATGTATTATAAACTTGAAAGAAAATAACGCTTGCAGCTTAAACGAACCAAATGACTGGAATATCAGAGGTAAACTTTATTTCCAAATAGATTGAGAGTGCTTTCTTCCTTATTAAGCCAGGACTTCTTCAGAATGAATTAGTGAATTACGAATATTCCTTAAATATGCAAATACGATTAATTAACAATATGCTGACAAAATAGTTTGATTTAAAGTGACAGTACTATAAAAAGGAACATTAAAACAGAAGTTCTAACAAAACAAATAGATAAAATCATTCTAAAATAAATATATTAACAACACTAAGATTTCCACTTCTAATAAAATTATATAGTGCTGAATATAAAAAACACACATTTTTTAGCCAAAGCCAAATGTTGTAGTGGACCTTTCAAGTGCATAATGATATCATTTTCAAAAGGGGTTAAATGGAACTCTGATCATTCAGACTGGGTTTTTTAAAAGCATGTAATCTAAACTGCCAACTAACTTCTTGTGCCTCTAATTTTACATCAGTATTTCCCCTTCTTAGGTTATATTTTATTTGTTCCAAAATTGGAACTTCTTAAAACTTGTACACATAACAGAATACTTGTATACAGCATTTTTCTCATTCTTTTTCCCTACTTCATATATCAATATTTTATATCTGTTCTAGACAATCTAAACAGTATATAAGGGATGGAAACTATAAGACACAGGGTTTTTACAAGCCTCAATACCCCAAGAGGAGAGAAAATCAGAACCCACAGTATTGGACTCAGGTCAGGAGTCACACCAACAGATGCCCTGGCCCTGGGGAGTAGGGGGGGACAGGAAGTATTAATTACTAGACCAGATGGAATAGTGTCTCCGTTCAAAGGATTCCACATATATAATTACACTAATAGGACTATTACAAAAAATTACTTCTCCTTGTTTCAAAAAGGTTTGAAATTTGTTCCCATAAAAAACTTCGATTTAGTAGATTCCCTCTTTGAAACAAAATATTTCACAAGGAAATTGAACTTCAAGGTGTGTTTTAATGAAAAATGTTCTGGTGGTAACAGCAATTTTAGATCTGGTGTAGAGACATTGACTAAGAAAAGCACCTTTAATCCTCCACTTCATCCAATTTTACATGTATTTGATAAAGCCACTGAGGACAACTTATACAAACTATATGCCAACTTTATTAAAAAGAAATAGTCGTTCCTAATTTTAGTAGGGAAGAAAGAGAATTATTCAATAATTTGATGAATGATGAGTACACCCGAATTATGAAGCCAGATAAAGGTCGGGGTTAGTGTTGTTTGTGGCTTCATCTTACTCTGAGGTAATGAATGACATTTTGCATGATTGTGAGACTTACTCAGAGGTGTCAATAAACGAGGTGAACATTGCCTATCATGTGATAGATTCATTTATTGAAGAACTTTTCTTGATGAAAGGATATCAGATGAGATTTTTTAGGTTTTTAAAAGTAGAGACACCCATTATCCCCACAATTTTTGGCATTCCAAAGATCCACAAAAATGTGGAACCCCCCTCCCCCTCCGTTTAGGTCTATAGTGGCAACAAGAGGATCCAAAACTCACCCATTAGCAGTAGTTATAGGCAGGTGGCTTAAACCAGTCTACCACAAAGTACTCCGTTTGATCATAGATTCTTGGGACTTTCTTGGTAGCTTGAAAAGTGAATTATGCTCAAGTCAACTGATTTTTAAGCATTGACATAATATATTTATTTACCATAATTCCAAAAGAAGGAGGACTTGAATCTTTTCACAACAGTATAACAAACTATACATCTTTTTCTAATGATAGGGAACCTTATGGTAGAATTTATGTCTATAGTTTTGGACTGCAATTACATTTACTTCGAAGGTGAGCTTTTTAAGCAGAACAAGGGGGTAGCTATGGGGGCTTCATGTGCCCCCATTTATGCTAGCCTGGTTTTTGTGGATTGGGAAACCAAGTCTGTTTATAAATAGGAATGTTTTTTCTAACATAGAATTATATGTTAGTTTTTTTTTGGATGATATATTTATTTTATGGGGAGGCTTGGAGGAAGAATACTGAATTTTATTAATTGTTTGAATCACACCTCTAGTTTTTTTTAAAGTTTACTTACAGTTTTAACAAATATGAGATCAACTACTTGGACACTCTCATAGCATATACTAACAAAGGTTTTAACTCTATGGTCTACAGAAAACGTACTTTTAGTAATTCTTATTTGGATTTTGCCAGCTGCCACCCCCTTAGTCAAAAGAAGAACATTGTTAAGTGTCAGTGATCCATATAGTGAGAATGACATCTCAGTTTGATTATGTGATTAAAGAACTGGACATAGTAGAAGACATGTTCATTAAAAATGGTTACCCTGACCACTTGATAAGAGAAATAAGGAATTACATCCAATCTCAGAGGGGTTTAAGGTATAAATCTCTGTTAGATATTGAGTTTGATTCTGGGAAACAGATTAAAGGTGGGAACAACTACAAAAAGGCTTTGGTAATACAACATTGCCCCCAACAGGTGAAATTATGAATATTATTAAAAGAAACTGGAACATTTTATGACCCAACCCTGATATTTTCCCGTTATTAGGGGGTATAACCTAAATTTAGTTTTAAAACTGGGTGTAACCTTAAAGAATGGTTTGAAAACAGGGTTGGGTACAAAAGAACATTTAAAGGTGGAACAGTTAAATGTGGAATGTGTTCACAGTCTTTTTATATTCTAGAAACAAATAACTTGGTGTTAGAAAATGACCTGTGCTGCTCTTTAGAATTTTGTAAAGATAATTGCCAGTGGAAGTATGTTGTGTATCTCACCAAGTGCTCTATTTGCCCAGCTTTTTATGTGGACAAAACGGAGAGAAGTCTTAGGAAATGTATTTATGAACACAAGTATGAAATAGGGAAAAAGAATGAGTAAAATGTGTTATACAAGCATTCTGTTATGTGTACAAGTTTTTAAGAAGTTCCAATTTGTAGTTTTAGAGCAAATAAAATATAACCCAAGAAGGAGAAATATTAATGTAAAATTAGAGGCACGTGAAGTCAGGTGGCAGTTTAGATTACATGCTTTTCAAAAACCCGGTCTGAATGAACAGAGTTCCATTTAACACCTTTTGAAAATGAGATCATTAATTTTGTCTTTGGCTAAAAATGCTATGTGTTTTTTATATTCAACACTATATTCTTTTATTAGGAGTGGAAATCTTGTTGTTGTTAATATATTTATTTTAGAAGGATTTTATCCGTTTGTTTTGTAAGAAGTTCTGTTTTAATGTTTTTTTTATAGTATTGTCACTTTAAATCAAGCTGTTTTATCAGCTTACAGTTAATTAATTGCAAGTTGTGCTTGAATATTGAAGGGATGTTTGTAATTCACTAATTCATTCTGAAGAAGTCCTGGGTTAATAAGGACGAAAGCACTCAATTTGGAAATAGTTTACTTCTGATATTCCGGTCGTTTGATTGACAA